>NC_044041.1:105157140-105348036 GCF_901765095.1 Microcaecilia unicolor | reverse complement strand
CTTTCCTTTAATCACTGTCCTGTCCCCTACCTCAACGCAGCGGCATCCTCGGGCTGCAAGGGTCCTGTCGACACACACACTTGACTGGCTCAGCTCTGAGCATGTGTGTGTAGTTCTTCTCTGGCTGCAGGCTCCTTGATTGCTTTGCTTCCACGCACCTGGATTTGCTCTCTCTCTCTCTGCCTGGCTTCCAGGCTCCTTAATTGCGTTGCTTCCACGCACCTGTGTCTGCTCTCTCTCTCTGCCTGGCTTCCCTTGCTTCCCTCCTATTGGTCTTCTGGTTCCTCCTTCCCCTGCTCTTGTTCTATGGCTGTGCTCCTTCTCCCTGCTGGTCCCTGCTGATGTCAGACGCCAGCACTTCATCAGCTGAGCTTTTCCTGGACTCTCTGCTTTGGCTTCTACTTTGGTAGGTGTTACTTGCTCAGTGTTTGCTTCTTCTCTACTTTGTCTCTCGTTGCTGACTTTGCCTGTACCTGGATTACTCTTCTTGTCTGCTGCCTGCCTACTGACTTCGCCTGTACCTGGATTACTCTCTTGACCTGCTGCCTGCCTGACTTTGCCTGTACCTGGATTACTCTCTTGACCTGCTGCCTGCCTATTGACTTTACCTGTGCCTGGATTACTCTCTTGCCTGTTTGCCTATTGACATTGCCTGTACCTGGATCACTCTCTTGCCTGCTGCCTGCCTGGCCAATACATTCACCACCCCGCTTCCAGCTCCATCTCGTAAGTCCTGCAGGCCACCCGCACCTAGGGGCTCAACCTCTGGGGAACGGCGGTCAGCACAGGTGAAACCTGGGGTTGTCCAGCTGCCAAGCAGAACCTGGTCTGAGTAGCGGGCTCAGCAGCGCTCTACTTGGTACAAGAACTCAGAAGTCTGACAATCACAATACAAACCATGTGAGCAAGCTGAAGCCTTTCTTCCCCATCAAAGTAAAAGAAAGGATTATGTGGAAGAGAAAATTGTGTCCCCATCCCTGTCCATTGTCAATAAGTTGAGACCTGGGGGAGAGAAGAAAGTCAAGTGGGCAATAGCTTGGTTTCACCCAGCAGAGTTTCCATTGTTTCCAATTTCTCTGCATGTTTTCAAGTATTTGAACAAGACTAGTGGATACAATTTAATTTTGACTCAGCAGTATTGCATGACATCATCTTTTTTCACAAGTTGACTACAAGAACAGCTCCTTGCTAGCTGAATTAGGACCAATAAATAATAAAAACAAATTGAACTCAGAATTCAAAAGCTTTTAAAGAAGACAGCAGCTAGGCTTGAACCAGAAACAACAGGCAGGGCCTATAATTATGCAGAAATTGATTAGGATAAGTAAATCAGGAAAGGGTCTGAGAACATAATAGCATACCGGTTCAGACCAATGGTCCATCTAGCCCAGTATCCAGTTTCCAACAGTGACCAACTCTAGGTCACAAATACCTGGCAAAACCCAATTAGTACCAACATTCCATGCTACCAGTCCATGTCTGTGTCAATAGCAAACTATGGACTTTTCCTCCAGAAATCTGTCCAAACCTTTTTAAACCCCGATACGCTAACTTCTGTTACAACATCCTCCAGCAGCAAGTTAGAGCTTAACTATTCGTTGAGTGAAAAAATATGCATTGAGGTTTTTGGATATCCTTAAGGATCATTTCCTCTTAAGATGCCAGAGCCCTGAGCTGATCAGAAACAGTTTTGAAACCAAGAGATGACTGTGAATTAACTGAAAGTTGGCGAACATTGTCCTTCAGAATAAGGGCAAATGCAGAAGCATAAAAAGGTCAAAGCACACTATAACTTTTTTTTTTTTTAAGAGTCGACTTTAACATTATGCAGGTCTTGTCAGTAATAGTAAGATTTTACTATGAAAGACACAAAGCAAATAGGAACAACTAAAAAATTTTACCTAATTGCAAAAAAGTACATAGAAAATAGGTATAAAGAGGCCAGTTTTCAAACATTTTACCTATTGACTATGTATCAGTTTTTAAACGGAAGGTATGAAAATTACTGCAGGTCAGGCAGGCTTTTTTGCTTGCTTGTTATACAGGTTAATTTGTGCTTGAAAAGCATGTACACAGATCTCAAAGTGGAGATGATGCCAAAGACTATCTGAATTCAAGACGGTGTGGGACAGGCCAGTGGGATATGGGCCATGTGGTCTTTATCTGCCATCAGTTTCTATGTGGGAGGGGGGGGGGGGGAAACAATTTTCAGACAGGCATTTTACCTGTATTATCATGGTCTAGCTGGGTTATTGCTCCAGTATCACCAAACCATAAGGTACAAAATCATACAGTAGCTTCTAATGGCCTATAAACCTTTAAGCAACACTGGATTATTGAGAAAGCAGCACACATATCACCAAAGTTAATGAATTGACAATACATTAAACAAAGCTATCAATCAATAGCAGGGTTAAAAGGAGTTATTCAATTTATCTGAAATAGGATGGTACCATCTCTATCACATTAAAAAAAATGTTTATTAAATGCCCTCTAGTCCAAGGGTTTTTGCCCTAACCGGACATATCTGATAATCGTATCTTTTTAAAGTGAATTTTTTGAGAGGCTTCGTAACCTAGATATGGAACAGCTGGAGCTATTAGGCATATTTTGCCCATACACATGCAGGTTTCTTTGCTTGTGCAGAATTACATACAGAAGAACATCCTACAGGAAAGTCAGCAGGGATATCAGGCCCCACTGCCTGAAGAGAACCACTAAAGGAAGACAGTTGGAACCCCAATACCTACAGCACCCAAAGCCATGGAAAAATGCACAATTTCAGTATATTGCTAACACCATAGTGTGGCAGCAGAAAAAGCTATAGCTGCAGCAACGAAAAGTTGAGAGGCGAAGGGATTACTGGATGCATAGGTAGGAGATGGTAGAAAGAACACTTATACCCTACTGTATAGCCAGAAACACAAAGCATGATACACACACAAAACCTGACACCCCTCCCATACATGTACATGCTCCACAGGGATAAATAAACACACCTGATACAGCAAAATGTGTCTTCGTAAGGGATCTCTCTTTGCACTGGGCTCTCCACACAGACACCCTCAGTGTGAAGAGGAAAGGTACCAATGTATCGCACAGTAAGCTTTGCAACTCATTCTGCTGTCCTCAATTTCCTCAACGGAAAAGGAAAATGGCCCCCTATCCTCTCCTCTTAACCAGACCACTTAATGAACAGAAACAAATTATAACAAAATATTAAGCGGTGGCACTTATATTAGACTAAATACATTTTTGACAAGCTTTCCTCTGGTCTATTTTCCCAATAGTTCTGAAAAGCTGGTCAAAAATACATGGTTAGTCCAATAAAAGGTATTAGCCTATACGTCTGTTTTTATTGATTAACCTTGATCATGGTTATTAACCTCAACATAGCTACAGGGTCAGCTGCTTTCTATATCACTAACCAGAAGTTCTAGTAGTCACACTTGACAGAGAAAATGGAGTTCCTCAAAAGTTGCAATTATCTTTCAAAAGACCAACTTAAAAGTCACCCAAAATGATGTATTACACAAGATTGAGTGAATCTAAGTCTCTGCTTATCAGATTATTAGGTAACAGAAGGGCTCATTTCTAAAACCTGTAAATCCAATGCAACTACTATGGATTTAGCAGGTTTTGGAAATAAGCCCTTCAATTATTTTCTACCAGAACCTTTAAGTCACATTAGAACAGCAGGGATAACAACATCATAAATGAGTAAAGCCAGCCCGGTTTTAGAAGTAATTCTTTTTGGTTTGTTTTTTGTTCACCGTGACACACATTTCATTAGGTATCACATGATGCATAGAGAACAGTTCCTTGCATCAGGGTCCAGCCTTGTACCGGTGGGAAGGAGATGGCTGGAAACATCACTAATTTAACAAACAGGGGCTAGAGAAGTATAAAAAAACATTAGCACGAAGTTTTCCGGCAATATGGTGAACCAGGATGCAGAAAGGCACTAGAACAGTGCTAGCACTAACTGCCAGCTTCTTGCTTTGTTTATTGCCAAGTTTGCATCTTCTCGCCTTGCTAATCTGGGCTGCTGCAATTTCCAGGCAGTGCTTCTATCCTCTTCCATGAACAGAGACATACATTCAGGTTAATAAATTAGATAAAAACTCATTTTTTAAATTCTATTTTGAGCATATGCTCTGAAGTACGTATGTGCTGGATTCTCTCCTACACTACTTTTTTTCCCTGCTCTATCTCCTTTTTCTCTCTATGCTATAAGAAGTATGTTTGTTGGCATTCCTTTTCCTAAAATTTTTTTTTTTTTTTTTTTAGTACACCACATTAACCTGCAAGATAGATCAGGTTTATTATCAAAGTGATATCGCATTAACATAAACATCTTGGTCTTCTCTATGCTTGTCCTCTCAGTGCTTTATTTCCAGCTGGGCCATGGATATATTTCGAACAGCATCACCTTAGGGCAGTGGTTCCCAAACCTGAACCTGGAGGCACCACAGCCACTCAGGTTTTCAGGATATCCATAATGAATATTCATGACAGAAATTTGCATGTAGCAGTAGAAGTAGTGCATGCGGATATCTCTCATGAATATTCATTGTAGATATCCTGAAGACCCAGCTAGGGTGCCTCCAGGACCAGGTTTGGGAACCCTGCCTTTGGGAATACCAGCTTAAACAGAATGTACTGCAGTCACAGTTCTCATCCCTTTTAGTAGGGTACTGCTAGGAACAGGAGACAGTGTTAACCTTGCGTTTGGGAAAACTTTCACACCCATCTTGGCCCCAGGCTCTGTTAAGTTTTAATAAAAGTTGCCTCCTCAATGGTCTATGGTCATGCACTATTAGCACACACATCCCACCAGTGCTTCATGTGTGCACTCCCCTACCAACAGAACACAGTGACTCAAGCTCCCTCCTCAAATGTCAGCAGATCCAGACATCAATAATGTGGATGTATCCATCTATAACCGAATGCTCGACTCAAACCTAGCACTTCAAAAACAGCTGTACAGTCTCCCTCCTCAAAGATGGAAAGAACTGGCCGGCTTGCTGGTGCTGGGGACTGTCCTCAGCAGCCTCAGTAAGGAGTCAAAGATCTTAAATCAAAACAAAACAGACACCCCCACAGAATGCAATAAAATATCTTTAAAATGAATATTTCAGATGGTTAAGTCTCAGGCTGAAACTGCTTAAATTAACTGTTTGCAACATAATAGAATGCTCTGTTGACACCTGTCCCCAAAGCTGAAGAGGCAGACCCTTACAGCTCACACAGAGGCTAATAGTTCATGAATGCCTCTCCACTCAAGCATCTGGACAGGCCATGCCTCGAGTCATCACTGACACTGCACGTGCAGGTATGTGGCAGGCCACATCAGGTCGGGACATCCAGCAGTCCTTGCACAAGTACAGCTCCTATCAAAGAATCTGTTCTGAGCTGGAGGCAGAAATGTCCAAGAGGCGCCAAGCAGCATAGGGGTTAAGCTCATCCTGATCTCTGCACAGTGCCCAGACATACAGCATCCGCAATACCTTGTCCTGAAGAGAAGGAAAACAAGGAAATAAAATTACTGACCATGTTGTAGACAGAGACAACTTAATGGGAAGGAGTCAGCAGGTATTTTATTTATTTATTTAGTTGCATTTGTATCCCACATTTTCCCACCTATTTGCGGGCTCAGTGTGGCTTACAATACATTGTAAATGATGGAACTACAGTTTCTTACATTACATTACGATTATGGGTTACATTGTGAGCAGATAAAGGAAGACAAGATCAGATCAGTCGCCTTTGGGGCGTGGAAACTAAAGGATGTGGTGTGGGGGATTTACTACGCTGATCGAATAATAGCAAGTGACCGATGGGGTAGACAGTTTTTATCTGTGGGTAGATATTGAATGGGAGAGTACGGGGACGTGGAGTACGTGGGGTAATATCTTGAGGCATTGTTATGATGTATATGGGATTTATATTTTGCTCCTTGCGATATGTTTTGTCAAAGAGATATGTCTTCAATCGTTTGCGGAAGTCTGTCAACTCGTAGACCGCTCTCAGGCCGCATGGTAGTGCGTTCCAGAGTTGCGTGCTCTTGTAGGAGAAGGTTGAAGCATGTAGTCCTTTATACTTTATGCCTTTGCACTTAGGGAAGTGGAGGTTGAGGAAAGTTCTGGATGATTTTTTGGCGTTTCTGGGTGGCAGGTCTACCAAGTCGGACATGTATGCTGGGGCTTCACCGTGAATGATTTTATGCACTAATGTGCATATTTTAAAGGTGACACATTCCTTAAGTGGGAGCCAGTGTAGTTTCTTGCGTAATGGTGCTGCACTTTCGTATTTTGGTTTTCCGAAGATGAGTCTGGCCGCTGTATTCTGAGCTGTCTGAAGTTTTCTCATTATTTGTTCTTTGCAGCCTGAGTATAATGAGTTGCAGTAGTCCAGATGGCTTAATACGGGTGATTGTACCAGGTTGCGGAAGACAAATCTTGGAAAGAATGGTTTTATTCTTTTCAGCTTCCACATGGAGAAGAACATCTTTTTTGTTGTGTTGTTCGCGTGAGTTTCAAGTGTAAGGTGGCGGTCGATTGTTACT
Source organism: Microcaecilia unicolor (assembly GCF_901765095.1). Lineage (NCBI taxonomy): Eukaryota > Metazoa > Chordata > Amphibia > Gymnophiona > Siphonopidae > Microcaecilia > Microcaecilia unicolor. Next base: position 105,341,468 of record NC_044041.1, on the reverse strand, counting down.
CCGAGGATTTTTAAATTTTCTGAAATTGGCAAGTTTAGTTTAGGTGTGTTGATAGTAGTAAATGTTGTTGTATTGTATTGGGAGGTTAGTATGAGGCATTGAGTTTTTTCTGCGTTCAATTTCAGTCGGAATGCATCTGCCCAGGTGTTCATGATGTGTAGACTTTGGTTGATTTCGTTAGAGATTTCGTTGATGTTTTGTTTAAAAGGAATAGATATCGTTACATCATCGGCTATATGTAAGGGTTAAGGTTGTGGTTTGATAGAAGTTTTGCTAGTGGGGTCATCAGTAGGTTGAAAATTGTTGGTGAAAGGGGAGATCCCTGCGGTACTCCGCACTCAGGTGTCCATGCAGCAGATGTGGTTGAATTTGATGTGACTTGGTATGAACGTGAGGTTAAGAATCCCTTGAACCAATTTAGGACATTGCCTCCGATGCCGAAATATTCAAGAATGTGTAATAGGATTCCGTGGTCAACCATGTCGAAGGCAGTTGACATGTCAAATTGTAGGAGGAGTATATTGGAGCCAGTTGCTATCCGTTGCTTAAATTTGGTCAGTAGGGTAGTTAGTATTGTCTCTGTGCTGTGATTCGAGCGGAATCCTGATTGGGCATCATGCAGTATTGAGAACTTGTCGAGATAACTGTGAGTTGCTTGGTTACCACTCCTTCTGTTATTTTAGTTATTAGTGGTATGGATGCAACTGGTCTGTAGTTAGTTAATTCACTAGCGTTTTTCTTTGTGTCTTGGGTATTGGGGTGAGTAAGATTTTTCCTTTTTCCTTTGGGAAAAGACCGTTTTGTAGCATGAAATTCAGGTGGTTCGTTAAGTCTAGTATGAATTGATGAGGAGCTGATTTCATGAGGTTACTTGGGCAGATGTCTAGTTTGCATTGGGATTTGGCAATCTTTTAAGCGTTCTAACGATAAGGTCTTCTGACAGTACTTCGAATTCGGTCCAGATCCTGCCTGCTGGGTGTATTCCGTCTTCAGGGTCTAGACAGTTCAGGAATGTTGAGTATTCGGTGGGGCTAGTGGGTATTCTAAGTCGTAGTTGTGTGATTTTCTCTTTGAAGTATTCGCGAGGTCGTCGACCCCTGGTATTGCTTTGTTATTGTTTATGACAGGTGAAGTGTCTAGCAAAGGAAGTCTTGCCTTATTGATATATTTTAATTTTTGAACATGTAAACAAACACGTGGATAGAAGTAAGCCAGCTGATATAGTAGATTTTCAAAGAAAGCCTTTGACAAAGTCCCTCAAGAAAGATCACCAGGAAATTAAAATCATGGGAGAGGAGAAAATAGCTAAAAGGCAGGAAACAGAAATAGGACTAAATGGTCAGTTTTCAAAAATAAAAAAAGGTCAAGGGCTTGAACTGGGACTGTGATGTTTAACAGTCATAAACCGATCTTGAGAAAGGAGCAAAAGAATTTGCAGACACACAATTATTCAGCAAAAGACAGTAAGGAATGGACAATAGCTCTATGAGGACAAACCAATGATACTTCAAAGATTTTAAGAAGCAGTGTTTATTCAAGGTGAAAATGAGAGATACAACCATCCAATAAGTTCCCAAGTTTGTTGTATTCCTCAGTTTTCACCTTAAGACTCCAGAAGGCGGCATTTTTGCCGAAACACAGTGTTGTGTCGAGTCTTCAACCTACAATAAACACTGCTTCTTAAAATCTTGGAACTATCGTTGGTTTGTCCTGGAAGAGCCGCTGTCCATTCCCCACTGTCTTTTGCTGCTGTACTTGTTGTGGGAGTCCAGTGTTCCTTCACCTCGGTGAATTTTTTCTTCCCACAAAGAGTGAAGATACTTACCTGTAGCAGGTATTCCCCGAGGACAGCAGGCTTCATTTTCTTAAAATGGGTGACACTGATCCATGTCACCTGGTCCGGCATGTGCCAAAGCTAAAAAGAGAGCTCTGTGGACAGCACTCCACTGCGCATGTGCGAGTGTCTTTCTGCCCGTTGCGCGAACGCGGTCTCCTCAGTTTAAAACTAAAGCAAAAAATAAATTAAAAATAACCAAGGAAACAACTCCAAGGGGAGGTGGAAGGGATTGTGAGAATATGAAGCTTGCTGTCCTCTGAGAATACCTGCTACAGGTAACCATCTTCGCTTTCTCAGAGAACAAGCAGGCTTCTATCTTCTCACGTGGGGAATCCCTAGTATCCAGGCTCACTGAAAACAAAAACATTGGTCAATTGGACCTCCTTGTCCACTCCATGTAGTAGGCCAATGCTCTCTTGCAATCCAAGGTGTGCAAGCTGCTTTTGCCAGGATGGGCATGAGGTCAGGGAAAAAATGTTGGCAAGACAATCAACTGGTTCAGATGGAACTCCAACACCACCTTCAGCAGGAACTTAGGGTGTGTGCGGAGGACTACGCTGTTGCAATGAAACTTAGTATAAAGGTGCATCCACTACTAAGGCCTGAAGCTCACTGACCCTGCGAGCTGAAGTAACAGCCACCAAGAAAACGACCTTCTAGGTCAAATACTTCAGTTGGCAGAAATTCAGTGACTCAAAAGGAGCTTTCATCAGCTGGGTGAGAATGACGTTGAGATCCCATGATGCTGGTGGAGGTCTGACAGGGGGTTTGACAAAAGCAAACCTCTCATGAAACAAACAATTAAAGGCTGTCCAGAGATGGGCTTACCTTCTACACATTGATAAGCACTAATTGCACTAAAGTGAACCCTTACGGAGTTGGTCTTGAGACCGGACTCTGATAAGTGTACAAGGTATTCAAGCAGGGTCTGTGTTGGGCAAGTAAGGGGATCTAAAGCCTTGCTCTCACACCAGATGGCAAACCTCCCCATTTAAAAAAGAGTAACACCTCTTAGTGGAATCTTTCCTTGAAGCCAGCAAGACACGGGAGACACCCTCCGAGAGACCTAAGGAAGCAAATTCTAGGCTCTCAACATCCAAGCTGTGAGAGCCAGAGACTGGAGGTTGGGATGTAGACGTGATCCCTTGTTCTGAGTAATGAGGGTAGAAAAACTCTCCATCTCCACGGTTCTTCGGAGGATAACTACAGAAGAAGAGGGAACCAAATCTGCCGCAGCCAGTACGGCAGACCAGAATCAGTTTCTCCTACTAGAGGTATTGGAGGATATGCATACAGAAGACCTGTCCTCCAATTGAGGAAGTCATCTGACGCTAAAGCCTGGAACAGAACTGAGGGACCTTGTGGTTGATCTGAGTGGCAAAAAGATCCATGGTTGCTCTTAAAGTGATATCGCTGAATGTGGATGGTGTCCATTCTCTTGTAAAAAGAGCTAGAATATTACAGGCGCTTAAGAGACTGCGTGCAGACACAGCATTTGGGGAAAGCAGAACACCTTAAACTAAAGAGGGGCTTTTTGGGGGATCTCTACTTTGCCGTTTATAACAGCAGGCAGCGGGGAGTGGCCATATTGATCAAGAAAAATGTGGTGTTCACAATGCATAAGCTATATCAGGACCCAGAAGGCTGTTTTCCAATTGTGGCAGGGTTACTGCAAGGAAAGCGGGTGGCTCTTTGCAACATTTACGCACCTAATTTATATTCACACAAATTCTTTATACTTTTGCCAGCGCGTTTGGCCACCTTCGATGAATATCCCGTAATCCTGGGAGGGGATTTTATGTTTCAACGTTTTTTTTATTGAAGATAATACAAAAATAACATTGTCACCATTAAACACGCAACAATCAAATACAGGTTTTCTAGTGCAACTTAAGTATGATAAACCGGCCTCAAACTTCTATATTTTATCCTCACCCCCCCCCCCCCTTCCTAGTATTTCTTTTTATTTAATTTCAGACAATTTTTTTATTGAGATCATCACAAAATAGTCTCATTTCCTAGAAGCCAACAAGCTGCAAGATCCGAGACAACATGGTTTTACCAGAGGGAAATCGTGCCAAACAAATCTCATTGAATTCTTTGATTGGGTAACTGGAGAATTGAATCATCGACGTGCTATAGACGTAATCTACTTAGATTTTAGCAAAGCTTTTGACACGGTTCCTCAGAGGAGCCTCTTAAATAAACTAGATGGGCTGAAGATAGGTCCCGAAGTGTTGAACTGGATTAGGAACTGGTTGACGGACAGACGACAGAGGGTGGTGGTAAATGGAGTTCGCTCAGAGGAGGGAAAGGTGAGTAGTGGAGTGCCTCAGGGATCGGTGCTGGGGCCGATTCTGTTCATATATTTGTGAGTGACATTGCCGAAGGGTTAGAAGGTAAAGTTTGCCTATTGCGGATGATACTAAGATTTGCAACAGAGTGGACACCCGGGAGGGAGTGGAAAGCATGAAAAGGGATCTGAGGAAGCTAGAAGAATGGTCTAAGGTTTGGCAATTAAAATTCAATGCGAAGAAATGCAAAATGATGCATTTAGGGAGTAGAAACCCAAGAGAGACTTATGTGTTAGGCGGTGAGAGTCTGATAGGTACTGAGGGGGAGAGGGATCTTGGGGTGATAGTATCCGAGGATCTGAAGGCGACGAAACAGTGTGACAAGGCGGTGGCTGTAGCGAGAAGGTTGCTAGGCTGTATAGAGAGAGGTGTGATCAGCAGAAGAAAGGAAGTGTGATGCCCCTGTACAAGTCGTTGGTGAGGCCCCACCTGGAGTATTGTGTTCAGTTTTGGAGGCCTTCCCTTGCGAAGGATGTTAAAAAAATGGAAGCAGTGCAAAGAAAAGCTAAGAGAATGGTATGGGATTTGCGTTCCAAGACGTATGAACAAAGACTTGCTGACCTGAACATGTATACCCTGGAGGAAAGGAGGAACAGGGGTGATATGATACAGATGTTCAAATACTTGAAAGGTATTAATCTGCAAAAAAAATCTTTTCCGGAGATGGGAAGGTGGTAGAACGAGAGGACATGAAATGAGATTGAAGGGGGGGCAGACTCAAAAAGATGTCAGGAAGTATTTTTTCACGGAGAGGGTGGTGGATGCTTGGAATGCCCTCCCGCGGGAGGTGGGAGATGAAAACGGTAACGGAATTCAAACATGCTTGGGATATGCATAAAGGAATCCTGTGCAGTAGGAATGGATCCTCAGAAGCTTAGCCGAAATTGGGTGGCGGAGCAGGTGGGGGAAGAGAGGTTGGTGGTTGGGAGGCGAGGATAGTGGAGGGCAGACTTATACGGTCCGTGCCAGAGCCGGTGATGGGAGGCGGGACTGGTGGTGGGAGGCGGGAAATACTGCTGGGCAGACTTGTACGGTCTGTGCCCTGAAAAAGGCAGGTACAAATCAAGGTAAGGTATACACATATGAGTTTATCTTGTTGGGCAGACTGGATGGACCATGCAGGTCTTTTTCTGCCATCATCTACTATGTTACTATGTATTTTCACAGCCACTGCTCGATGAAGTTCCATAGATCCTGTTCGTTTACAGTTTCAGGTAAGCCTACAATTCGGAGATTGTTTCGCCTTCCCCTATTCTCTTGGTCATCGACTTGTTGCATTAGAAGTGCGCATTGTTTTCAAGCGCCAAAATCTTCATGTCCGCCGTCTCAGCATGATCCACCTGGCGCGAGATACGGTCCTCTGCCTATTGGATACATGCGCCCTGCCGCTCCAAGGAGTCCTGAATTTGACCCTCCGACACTTGCAGCTTAGTTTGTCCTCAAGCACTGTCGATATCTGTTGCACTAAGTCTTTAGTGGTCTCCGCTGAGAGACTGGCCAGTGGAGGACTCGCTTGCGTTGCCACCATCTTGAGGCCCAAGTTCTGTGCGCGGTGCCTTCCTGTCCGCAGGGTCTTTGCAGGCATAACCCCCCTGCTCTACCGTTAAAATGAACTTGAGCTCGGTCACAGGGTGCACCAGGACTTAGTCTTGCTGACCAGGACCTTCTAGCCCCGCATAGGGAAGTTCTCGCAGGTAAATTACATGATTTTGGGGTGGCTGGAGCAGAGCTTGGCCAAGAGACATTCGCTCAGCTAAAGAGCATCACGTGACCCCCCAGACGCTTGTAAGCAGCTGGTAGGATTGTATGCGGGAGATGAGCATTGAAGCCTGGTACATCTTCCTCCCCAAAGAATCCAGGTTTCTATCTTCCTTGCCTGGGGCGCCGAGGCATAGTCCCTAGTACTCCTGGCTCGTTAGAGAGCAGACTCACCACCATAGAATTGTGAGGCAACTGAGGCCTATCAAAACCAGATGTACCGTGGATCTGATACTGGGTGTCAATCTTCTTGGGCATAACAGGGACTGACAGAGGGGACTCCCAGTTCTTGACGAGGACTTCTTCGAGTACCTCGTGGAGAGGTGAAGTCAGTCTCCTTAGAAGGAGGTATAGTCCAGGACCTCGAGCATCTTGGTCCTGGGCTCATCCTCCACTTCCAAAGGAAATGGAATGGCCTCAGCCATTTCCTTAATAAAAGATGGAAATGAAAGGCTCTCTGGTGAAGAGGGGAGGGTTCAGAGGGAATCCCATAAGACTCATCTGAGGAAAAATATCTGGGATCCTCCTCTGAATCCCATGAGCGCTGCTCCTGGGTGTCGGACAGTATCTCCCTATGGAACTGCCGAGACCGAACCTGCCTCAGAGAAAAATAAAGGGAGAGACCCAACCAAAGTCAGGGGTTAAAAGCGGCCCGATGACACCAGAAAAAAAATAAAATAAAACTTAAAACCAGGCAAAACGATTTTAAGGAAATTAAAGGAAGGGTAAAAACAATCCAATAAAAGGAGCCAAAGAAAAAGACGTAGAAAAATAGCTGGAAGGCACAAAATAGCTCTCAAACAACTAGGCGAGTGAGGAGAGGACAAAAAAAAGCAGCATCTTCTCCTCATGTGGAAAAAAAAGAGCCAAGACCGTGTTCACGTGACAGGCGGGAAGGCACTCGGGCTCCACAAAGGTCTCTTTTTTAGTTTGGGCAAAATGCTGGACTGGGTGCCACGGATCGGCGCACCCACTTTGAGAAGATAGAAGCCCGCTTGTCCTCAAAGAATTATTCATTCACATTTCACTTTTATTTGATATACCACAAAATCATAAGGAATATCTATAGTTTAAGTGAAATGAAGAGGTGAAGAAATTCCAAGGAATAGACCTGGGTTACGAAATTCAAATTAAATAATATAAACAAACACTGCAATAGCTAATCGCTATGGAAGGAAAGGTGATGAGGAGAAACACAAGACTCACAAAGACATATAGGAAGGAAGGAGGGAGATAACAGCGGCTAACCAATGCTGCTGAAGACTCCCCATGCCACTAATCCAAAGGAAATGTTTGGATAAAGTCAGAAGTCTTTAAGGCAACCTTCAATTTTTAAGAGGTTTCAAGATGGATGCTGAGGGGTAAATAAATCCAGAGAGAAGGTGCTATGACCAACAGCAGAGAAATGGTTAGGAACTGCAGAAGGACACTGTGACACTAGGATACCAGGCATCTAAATGGTACATCGACAGCAGATTAAAGTTAAATCAATCAGTGCAGTGATGTGAGTACAGAATGCTAAGTTCCAAATTAGGGAGTCACAACATTGTGGATAGTTCATTTAAATTTTCAGCTCAGTGTGCCATGGCTGCAAACAAGCAAATTGGAATTATTCAAAAAGGGGTGGAAACAAAACAGAATATCATTATGCCTCTGTATAGGTCCCTGTGGTACATCTGCACCTTGAATACTGTTTGCAGTTGGTCATTTCATCTCAAAAGGTATATAGCAGAGCTGAAAAGATTCAGAGAAGTAAGTGAGGGAGAGAGCGAGCGAGCGAGAGAGAAAAAGACAACCAAGAAAGGATATGATGGAAGATTATAAGTCACGAGTAGGATGGAATGGTCAAACAAGGAATGGTAATCTTTCAGACACAACAAGAGGACACTCCCTGAAATGAACAAAGTATAGAAAGTATTTTCTCCTGCAGTGCATAATTAAGCTGTGGTATTTGTTGATGGAAACAGTCAAAGTGGGGTTCCAAAAGAGATCTGGGCAAGTTCCCTGGAGGAAAAGTTCAAGTAAAATCATCAGCCAAGTAAACTTGGGAAAGCTATTGTTTATGCCTTGAAATAAGCTGAGAAACAGATCTACATTTGAGATCTGTAAAGACAGAATGCTCCACCCAATGTGCCTCAAACTGACTCAGCATAGCTTATCTTATGTTTGTGTAATTACATGCAGAACAAATTAACAGGGTCAGAAGTTAAAAGGTAATTACACTGAGGACCTAAAAATCAATGGAAGGAAAGTAGAAAATGCGGAATAATCTAGAATAAACTTCCAAACCATGAATTACTGTATATACTAAAATACAAACTTATCCGAGCATAAAAGGGGAAAAACTTGAAAATAAACTGGAGGTTTATATTCCAGTGTTTCTTCTTCCCCCCTTCCCTGTGTTGTCCTGCATTTCTCTGTTCCTCTTACCGTCCTCCCATGGCTGATGCTGTGTGAAGGAGGCGCAAAGTCTCTCAGGTCAGCAGCATCCCTGGATCACCAAGTCCAGGATGGTAGCTTAAGGTCTACCCAGCTCCCGTCCCCACCAAAACAGGAAGTTAAGGCAGCAGAAGCCAGCAGGTGTTAAGCATTCACAGATACTCAAGCCCCTGCAAGGGCTGACTGTGATGCTCTCAGCCAAGAGAGTTACCACCCAGACTCAGCTCCAGGGACACAGCTGACCTGAGGGACTCTGCTCTTCCTTATCATAGCGTTAGCCGTGGGAAGAAGGTAAGGGGAAAAAATGGAGGTCACTACAGGGGCTCAAATACAAAGCGAGAGGCAATTTTTGACCCTTTATTGGCAAAAATTTGTGTTTATAGTCGAGTATAAATGGTAACAATTTATAAATCTTGCTTCTAAGTCACAAATTGTTTAAATTCTGGATACACCCTTCTGACTGAGATACAAAACTCCCAGGCACCAAGTCACCCAGGTACCCAGCCCCAAGCATAAGAATAGCCACCACAGGCTGGGCTCAGGAACACCAGTCTCCCTCCAGCCTATCTGGCACTCTGGTGATACAGCAGTTTGACCTTATTTTAATGACAGCAGCAACGTGATCAGACAGATGCAGCAGGAAAGATTGAGAGTCTCATGTAGTGGTTACAGCCCACAGCAAAAAAAAAAAAAAAAATCTGGAAATTCTATCAATCACTTACTGCATGTGCAATTCCCTTAACGAACCCCTGCACAGATCTCTGCCCTTCAACCCCTTCATTTAAGATCCCCACACGCACAGACTAAGCTCCTAAGGACAAGCAGGAGTGTAGAAACTGACACAGCTCTGCTTAGCATGTCCCTGAGCACCTGCAGCTCTGGTAACCCTTGTGAAGCTATAGTTTAATATAGCCTAACATTAAAACAAACCATAAAGACAGGCTTATATATAGCATTGGCTCAGTCTGAAAGCAAAATAAAAATGTCATGTTTTTATTTTAACCCTGATAACCCACAGCTGATTTACTGAAGGCAATGGTATAAACTGTTGTTCATTTATTGCTAAGTAATATACTTTGAAAATCTTAAGATGTTAAAAAAAAAAAGCACAAAATACAGAATACCTCTCCCTCTCAAAAACTAACAATGGAATTTTCTAGCTCATTTGGGTTTCAGCACATAGGAATAAAACATACCTGCATGAATAGTCATTTATCTGTCTTCATCTCATTCCCAGTATGGCAGGTTTTAAACTCCACATCAAAGATATTTATTTATTTTGCTGTTTACTGTTTTTGGAGTATCACTCACTTTAAAAAGGACGGTCGACTAGGGTGTGAAAAATAGAGTACCTGTTTCTGAGTTTAGTTTACACCTGTAGGGGTCATGACAGTAGTTTTGAAATATACCAACTGGAGAACTTGCCATCTAAAGAGACAGCTTTGGAAACTGGCAAACTAAAAAGTTGTGGAAAATTAGAAACCCCATGGAATGGTCACATCTGTAACCCAACAGAAGATTAAAACCCAATAAACTTATCAGTATGATCCCTCTTCATTTCCAGATCAGTTCTTTAGATCAAGAGTTTTTGAGCTTGTTCTCTGTGACTACCACTATATAGAAAAGTTGGGGGAAAAGAATTGGCCTTCTGCCTCAGTGTTACAACCTGTTTTCCTTTTCGCTACACAAGGCAGTATGGACCCCATTGTGGCAAAGCAAACTAGGGGATGCGAAATGTGAGCCTTTGGTTTTTGTCATACCAAGATTGGTACACACGATTACGATGTGCCCTAACCTGCTGGATACTGGCATGTGCTCTGAGAGTGAACGCCACAAATTATTAATTATAACCTGATTTTCATACAAAATTCTTGATTTTTCTGTCAACCTGCCTCCCAATTCTCTAAGGATGTCAAACATCTTTTTGATATTCTAATAGTAGTCGCTTCAGTAACTATCCTTAAGAAATGGAAACAAAATTCTATGGTAACTTTTGTTTTGGTGGAATTCTGTTGCCTGATAGTGAAATATGAACACAGGATTATGGAGAAGAGTGAAACGGTGGACAGATGCCTAAGAATTTGGCACCTCTACTGGATTTTTGCCTAGAGAACCCATTTATTTTTAAATTCTATTATTCTAGATGATCAAGAGACTTGGTCAGTAAGATTTATTTCTTATCATGACCTACTTGTTATCTGGTTATTGTTATACTGTTGCTTTGTTCTGTTTACCTTGCTATTTTTTCTCTTGTAAATCAATAAAGATTATTGACCAAAAAAAAAAAGAAGATTAAAAACCCAAAGCTTAGATCTCTAAAAGGAAAGCTAAATGTAGCTGCATCAAGATGTTATCTGGAGTGTGAAATAGAACACAAGGGACATGTTCTGGGAAATAGGTTTTCAGTCTGCCAGCCGATAAACCTGACAAGAGAAACGTCTGCCCACAAGCTGTCACCTATCCTATTAGTGTTCACATATTATAGTTGCCTGTTTGCAACAGGGGCTCTCTGCAGACAGCATTGAGGAATGCAAGCACACTCCAGGTGATGTCATTCAATGGACCCGAACCTCTCTGATCACCACTTCACTCTTTGATGATCCTTCAGTCTGTTTTATCTGCGTGACATGCAAACAGCTTCCTTCGCACCTCCAGGCTCTCCTCAGCGCACACATATTTTGTTGGATCAGCCTCTGCAACCGCATTCCTTTCTAACCACGACTACCATTTCTTACCTTTACTTTCACTGCGTGATTTGAGTATATCACCGGCAATTTCCCCTACAGTACCTCAGTTTTCCTCTCAGACCCCGTATCCTGCACCGGACAGAACAAATTCAGCAGGTCAAGAAACTACAAAGCATACCACAATCACGCACCAACACAACTGGGGGCTCTGGAGTCATAGTCTCGCTTAATTGAGACCACCCCCCCCCCCCCCTCCACCTCCTACTGTGCCTTCCATTAAAGCGCTTCAGAACAAAAGAAAAGAAAACACTTCCGACAAGGGTAAAGGCAAACTTCTGCTTCATACAATAAAGACCTGAAGAAACCACATTGGATTTCTCATCCTATCAGAGGCGTTGACAGTTATTGTTAACTGCTCTGATAGTTCTCTTGAAGAACAGTATATCAAATATTAATAAATGTGAAACAAAAGTTCTCTCATAATTCCATGCCTCTTAACCTCAGCAGACCCTATGACATCTAGCTCAATTTCTCAAGTAGCTACAAATACCCCCTTATCAAGCTTCTCAGGTATTTTGCACAGGACATTCTTGTCACTGCATCTCAAAAAAGATATAGTGGAATTAGAAAGGTGCAGAGATGGGTGACGAAAAATGATAAAGGGATGGAACGACTTCCCTATGAGGAAATGCTGAAGCAGCTAGGGCTCTTCAGCTTGGAGAAAAGACGGCTGAGGGGAGATACAATAGAGGTCTATAAATAATAAGTGGAGTAGAATGGGTAGACGTGAATTGTCTGTTACTCTTTCCAAAATTATTAGGACTAGGGGGCATGTGATGAAGCTACAAAGTAGTAAATTTAAAACGAATCAGAGAAAATGTTTCTTCACTCAACGTGTAATTAAACTCTGGAATTTGTTGCCAGAGAATGTTGTAAAGGCAGTTAGCTTAGTGGGTTTAAAAAAAAAGGTTTGGACAGCTTCCTAAGAAAACGTCCATAGACCAATATTAAAATGGACTTGGGAAAAATCCACTGCTTATTTCTGGGATAAGCAGCATAAAATATTTTGTACTTTTTGGGATCTTGCCAGGTATTTGCTCGGCACCACCATTTTCAATATTATGAATGGTGATGCTCTGGCTTATCTATGCAACTGGATAACTTGCTTTTATAATGGCCCTGATCATAGGACTTTGCATCAGATGTTATGTTTTCTATCAGTGAGGCAGATCAAATCATATAGGGTTACAGGACAGGATTTCTGCTATTTTTACTGCCAAACTGTGTGTTTATCAGCCAAAGAGATTGTTATGTTCCATGAATCAGCTATTCTAGATGTGCCACTTTTCAGGATGTTAGGTTGGAGGAATTTGGCACTTAATTTTTTTTTTATATTGCAGGTCTGCAACTTTGGAATCAGCTCCCTCATGTATTAGAGATTTGCAGGAAATGAGTGGCTTCAGGAAACAGTTAAAAACATTTTTGCGTCGTCCGCATAAAATGCAGACTGATGTTACTGAGATCTTTGTGGTGGGGACTTAGTTGTATTTCCTTATATGTTAAGTATGAACTGTATTTTTTATCCTGACTAGTTTATGTTAATGGCTTAGTTACGTACCGTGTTTCCCCCGAAAATAAGACACTGTCTATATTAATTTTTGCCCCCCAAATGTGCTAGGTCTTATTTTCAGGGGCTGTCTTATTTTTCAGGGAAACATCGGGGTTGGCCCGCCCGCCCTCCGTCGCTCGCGGAATAACCTTAAACGCCTCCTTTCACCTTCGCAGCAAGCAGCAGCAGGGCAAGGCCACTCCTTTCTTCCGTGTCCTGCACTCGCCTGACATAACGTCCGCGAGGGCAGGGCACGGAAGGAAGGAGAGGTCTGCCCTGCTGCTGCTTGCTGCGAAGGTGAAAGGAGGCAGTTCCGGGTGGATGGAGGGGGGGCCCGGCAACCTCGGGTGGAGGGGGCTGCCTTGTCCGGCTCCCAGCAGCCCTGCTTTCAAACAAAAATTTGCTAGGTCTTACTTTCGGGGGGAGGCCTTATATCTACCAATTCAGGAAACCTCTACTAGGTCTTATTTTCGGGGGATGTCTTACTTTCGGGAAAACAGGGTATTGAATCTTCTTCTTATGCCTGTGCTTGTACTCTGACTAGACTGGATTAAGTGGAATATAAATTTTTACATGAATACATAAACTCACTGCCTTTTCAGATTCGTTCACTTACAAACTACATGGTATTTAGAAAGACTTTATAAAACCTTATTTCATAAATATGTACTACTCAAAAATTAGATAATATTGAACGCTAAGTTATAGTTCCTGGAATGTTGGTTTATCCAGTCTCTTGAATTTGTGTAATCCGCATAGAACTGTTAAGGTACTTGCAGGAAAAAAAAAAGTACTGTGTAACTAACATAACAAGAATGCAAACTGAACATATAAAAGATCCCTTCCTCTACTTACTCCACCAGCACTGAGACGAATGGAATGTCGCTAAAAAGTATTACCAGCACCAGATTGTGATCAAAACCATCTGTAGTCTTAGTGACAGCCTTAATAGTAAAGCCACAAAATCTCAGATCTATGGTCCACAGGGAAGAAAAATAAGGTTTGAGATTTCAATGCCGATCCTCAAGATCATAGCTCAGCAACTTCAGATACACCAGCAATCCAAATGAACAAATGGAAGATTATTCTACTTCTACATTTTAACCTCCCCACATCAAGCTGCATCCCTTCTTCTAAATCTCCAAGAAGCCACATACTCTCATACGATCAATATACAGCGACTCTGATACTGCTTCCAGAGCAGCTGCAGCAGCTATTGCTGCTCACTGCACAGCCTGGTTAAAAGCATCAGGCTTTAGAAAAGATCTTCGTGATGGACTATCTCCCGTACAAGATGTGTCCGTTAGTCTTTTTGGGGAGGAAAGTTCAAAGATGCAGTATCTCAAGTGAAGGATCATTCTTCACATTTAGAGAACTCTATTCGCAGCTACAGGAAGCCAGTGTTCCACCCAAGAAACGTAATAGCAATACAAAAGACCACAGCAATACAAGTACTTCCAATAGTTTTATCCAGATGTTATCAACCTTACCCAAGGAGTGCAAGTTGCAAATACTACCAGCAGCCCCATCTTCCAAATCTTCTCCAGCTTTTTGACTATCCCTTTGGTGGCAGGCTTTGACACATTTTCAAATCACTGCCAACCCATTGCATTAGATCATTGGGTACTTAAGATTATTTCCCAAGGTTAGAAGTTAAATTTTCTCAAATCACCACTACAGCAAATTCCTTTGTGCAACCCACTACTTCCTTCGTATATCAATTCACACTTGCAAGCAAATGCGATTGAGGAAGTACTAGCACAACCTTTAACATGAAGGTTTCTTTTCTTTTCCTCATTCCTCCCCCCCCCCCCCCAAAAAAAAAAAACAAAAACAAAAAAACAAGAGGCTTACACTGTATCAAAAAAGAAAACTTCAGAAGCTACCATTCTTCCACTCCTGAATCACAATTGGCTGCTGCCCACATCCAAGTAACTGGCAGTTTCTAAAATTCACTTTCCTTCAGCACCAAGGGTTTTCACAAACTATCTAGCTGTCATGGGTGCAGATAATCGAAAAGAGGGCCACTACATCTTTCCATATCTTCATGGCTAGCCGATCTTTCAGTTTGCTGCCCTTCACACCTCAAATGCTACCATCACTACTAATCCCCACAAAAGCTCTGCAGTTCACTGAAGCTGGTTCAGACACTATAGCTAACAAGGGCTTTTTTGCCAGATGACAAACTCTTCAGACTCTTGCTTACATGTTGTTTCACATATACACTGCTTCAGCTCACACCTTTCTACATCTTCTTGGGCACACAGAAGCAACGATATATGTAGTTCCCTTAGTAGACTGCATATGCTTCATCTTCAATGGCATCTAAAAATATATTGGAAGACGTCTTTAACCCCTCAGCAAGGTTGGGGGGGGGGGGGGGGGGAACCGAATGACAAGCAGGGTACACTTTTCGCTGAAGTTTTCTGGCTTCTTGTTTGAATCTCACTGTAGGATGTTCTTTTCAACCTCATCTACCACATCTAATTTTAACAGATGCATCCACTGTAGGATGGGGAGCTCAAATAAGGACTCAGAGTCCATGGAACAAATACGAACAAAATATACACAAATCTTCTAGACCTCAGAGCTGTTTTCAATGCACTTTGAGCTTTTGGGCCTTGGATTTGTTACAGTATTGTTCTGGTCAGAAGAGACAATCAGGTGACCATGTTTTACATAAAAAAGTCAAGTCTGGACCTGGAGTATCCTTTGCCAGTCAGGTTTTCAGGATATCCACAATTAACATGCATGAAAGATTTGCATACAATGGAGGCAATGTATGCAAATCAAGTTCATGCATATTCATTGTGGACATCCTGAAACCTGACTGGCAAGGGGTACGCCAGGACTGGACTCGGGAAACACTGCTATAGACCAACCACTTGGTCATTATCCTATGTTGCTGACACAGGAAGATGGATGGGTCTTGCATCCCAATCTCAAGGCTTTGTCCCAACAGCCTTGAAATTAAGTGGAACTTAATTGAACCTCTATCATACCCACGAAAACAGCACCTTGGAGATCTTGTCAGGCTAAAAAACAACACACATAAAAACACAGAATCTCAAAATGAGGACCCCCAATACCTACCCTCTGACAATCCTTACATATCTGCCCCACCTTTCAGTTCATGCTCACTAGAAGCAAAGCGTTCAGAATAGTAAAGATATTGAGTGGCATGAAAGTATTCTTTCAAGGCAGCCTGGCTCCTGAAGAAGCTGCCTAAGGTGAAACTGAAGGCTCCTTAGAACTCATAAGCAGCCTTGAACAAGATAAGTGCATTATCAGTATAATATAAAGATAAAAATGGTTTGCTATTGCCACTGCAAATGTTATAATAAGTATTTAGTCACTATAGTTTTTTGAAATATAAAATTAAAAAAGGGGTTTTGTAGCCCAATGATAGTGAAACAAAAATGGAAGAAGGCTTGTCATATGCCTAATATAAGGCTATGAAGTCACTGAAGTCTTTCCCCCCCAATTTTGAAAAAAAATGTAATTGCTTGATAAGAAGATAACTTTGGAAACGTGTGTATTACTATATGTTTTAATCATTCGAGTAGAAGGTGTCTTATGAAACACTATCAGTCAGGCTACGTCTCGCGGCCATTTCAGCTCATTATTGTCTCCTTTAGGTAAATCTCTCATTACCCATCCTATTATAACTCACTTCATGAGAGGCCTCTTCCAGCATAGGATCTCAATGTCATATTGGCCAAATTCATGAAGCATCCATTCAAGCCCCTGGGAGCAGCTTCCCTTGAAACTATTAACATGGAAGACTATTTTTCTAGTCGCCATAGCTACTGCAACATGGGTAAGTGAATTTCAAGGCCTTGCTTATTATCCAATATAAACCATTTTTTTCCATAACTGAATACATCTTCACACTCATTCAAAATTTCATCCAAACAAAACCATGGTTCTTCTGGCCACCTTATTCATCACAGGCTGAAACTGCCTTTCACCCTCTTGACTGCACACAAACTCTACTCTACCTGCACTGAACAAAAGACTTCAGAACATTTTACCCCAGCTGTTCATGTCATAATCCCAATAAGCCGGATTCAACTATTTTGAAAAGAACCCTAGCGCATGTATTTCCTTTTACTGTTCACTTCAAGGCATGGAACTTCAGAGACAGATAGGGCTGCACAAGCTTCATGCATAAGCCCCTCCATAGCTAATCTTCAAGCAGCTTCCACTGCAACTTTTTGATCAAGCAGTTCTACACAATCTACTTGCATGTTAACTGTTGAATATCATTTTCATCCTCCAGCTGTTTTTTTTTTTTGTTTCTGGGCCACTTAGATAGAAAATTTGTTGTGGCCCTCAGCTAGGGGACTCACCTGGAGTGTGCCTGCATTCCCCATTGCTGTCTGCAGAGAAATCAAATTTGTTCATCTGTAACAGAAGTTCTCTGTTACAGCAGAAGAATGCAGCCAAACCCACCTTCTCCCCATGCTTAGATATGGATTGAAGGAACATCACACAGCAAGGTGGCATAGGAACCCCTGCGCATGCTCAAAAAAAGTAAAAAACAAAAAACAAAAACACAAAACCCTCTGAGCTACTGGTGGAATCCAGCACATGGGCTTTGTTAGATGACATCAACTGGAAGTGTAGAAGCATTTCCTGGTGGTCTATGGAGAACCTCTGTTACAGGTAAGGAACTTTGTTTTCTCCACAGAATGCAGGGAAATACAGCCATGAATGGTGGTGATATCCCTTCAATGACGGCGGTCTTGCAGATAAGATAGCATTTAAAAAAATAATTCTCCTTGTGTATATGAGGGCTCCTGCGGCAGCAACTGCTTCCACAGGACAGTCCATATCATAGCTCTAAATGAGGACCCAGTGAGTGGTGCCAGAGAAGGGGAAGTGGGAGGAAGAGCATGGTTGCATTTCCCTGCAGTGTATGGAGAATCCCTGTTACAGGTAATTAACTGCATTTTCTCCAACAAAAGCAGGGGAAAATGCAGCTATTACTAATGAAGACTGTTGTGAGGAGGCTGTTGCTGCTGTGAAAATGCTAGTGTGCACAAGCAGCGAGAGTTTTTAAAACAAAGCTGTCATTGAGGGACATCACCACACCACTAGTCAAGGCTGCATTTTCCCTGCTGTCAGAGAAAAGCATTATCCAACACACTTCTTCCTGGGTTACAAAGCCAAGCCAAGCCTGACCCAGCCAGAGGTGCAAACGTTTTCAGGTTCTACATCCAAGGCCACTAATCATGACATCTTATGAACAGGTACATCTGAAGAATCAGGCTGGAATTAAAAGAGCTTCTCTTCTTGTAACAAGAATATGACTACTTTACTTACTGGGTCTCCTTCCACCACTTCCCCATTCTGGTTCTTAATCACCATGACGATTTGTGCCTGGAAAGTGATAATCAAAACAGGTCCCTGCTCCATCATCTTCCCCATTGCCAGCTGCAAGAAGAGAAAACCTTCAGGTGAAGCACAGGGAGAGACAGTTAACTTGTTCAAGGTCTTATAGAATCAATGACAAAGCTGGTATTAGAGTCACAGGAAGAAAAAGTGACTCATCCAAGCTCTCTCAGAGAGCCGGTGACAAAAGTTAAGATTAGGGGAGCTGTAATGACCCGGATTAGAACTGTGCCACAAGGTGACAATATGATTTACCAAGGTTATGTAAAGTCACCTTTAGTGGCAGAGGAGAAGAGGGAAGAGAGATTCAAATATGTCAAAGATATACATAATACATAAGAAGCAAACTTTTATTCCATAAAAAAGGAACTTCCAGAATAATAGGCCATAATACAAAGCTGCAAAAGGAGTAGACATACAAGTAACATGATAAAAATAAGATAAATGCATGGAACAACCTCCCAGGCAAGAGTCTATTGTTTTGCTGCTGGGGAGTGTAATAAAGCTTTAAGAGTATTGCTTTGCAGCTGGAAATATGAAAGTGCTATTTCTTTGACTGTTAGCAGTCAAATGGTATAGGAATAAAGTACACCAATACTTTGTACCCAAGGTGTGACCATCAGCTCAAATTTTCTAAAACTTCATGGCAAGTTTTTCTTTGAAAAGCAGATGCACAGGTTACAGCCTGCCCATGAAACTGCAAACGATACCTTGACTACACACATGATTTTCCTAACATGCCCTCTCTCCCCAACCTAGCTGAATGTACACAGGCTATGGCAAAGGAGTACAGTTTTCAGACAGGCCAGGCCTTTCACATAACACACCAGCACCACCTCTTCACTTCTATTAACTAGTTTCTTCTAAAAATTGACTGAGCCATAATCAGAATCAAAGATCTTTATATATTTGGTTGCGTATATACCTTTAAGCTTGAGAACAAAGGCAAAAATAAACAAGATATTCAAACCAATGCAGGAGAAATCTACATACATTAGATACTAGGTATATACCAACTGATCATACATATTCATTGCAGATACAGTGCAATCCACTTAAGTGCAAGGGTCTGGGACCAAAGAAATGCATGCAGTTAACCGGAGCGTGCACTTAACCGTTGTGACCCAAAGAAGCTTGACATCTGATAAACGTATGTACAGTACTGTTTATTATTATACGTACGGTATACAGTCTCCGTTAACTGACATTAGGCTTACTTGAAGTAATCAGTTATAGTCCTCTGTACACTAATGGGTCTGTGAGTTCCATAGACTACGTCTGCCAGACGGTAAAAACTGTCATAGCACTGACATCCAGTGGCCTCCAGATAGGTCCGCACGGTGTTCAAACTCTCCAGTGCTCTTGCAAAAAAGTGAGAGGAAGTTGTTGAATTTCATCAGCATGTGTCTCGCTGCTCATTTCATCATTTGTTTCATCATCAGCCGTTGCCTGCGTGTAGGCGCATATCTCGACATCAGTGCTGTCGTCAGCTGTTTGTAGATCATAATCAACAGCTACGTAGTGATGAAACTCCTCTTCAGTAACACCGGCTGGGATGTCAATAGCCTGTTCATCTGACAAGTTTGCAACAGCTGCATCTGTGTCGTCCCTCTCCACATTCCTAACAAAGCTTGCCCGCTTGTAGCAGTTCACAATGGTTGCCTGTGTAACATGATTCCAGGCTTCTTTCTGCATATGTAGGGAATCCAACAGTGATAGATTACGAGCCAGTTCAACAGCACGTTTATCCTTGCCAGTGTGGTCATCCATAACGCTCAGACGATGTAGCACAAGAGCCCAATAATGTTGTTTGAAATTGGCTTTTATGCCCTGATCCATAGGTTGGATCAGAGAGGTAGTGTTTGGTGGCAGGAAGACCACCTTGACGTTAGACAGCCTGACATCATCACTGTGTGCAGCACAATTATCACAAAGCAACAAAAACTGACGCTTTTGTGCCCGCATTCTAGTGTCTAACTTCTTTAGCCACTGCTTCCAAATTTCCCCACTCATCCATAAATTTGTGTTGGCCTCATATGACACAGGAAGTCGCTTAACATTCTTGAAGCAACAGGGCTGTTTGCTCTTTCCAATGACGAGTGGTTCCAACTTCTCACTCCCATCCATACTGCAGCAAAGGAGGATCGTCAGTCGGTCCTTCGACATTTTACTTCCTGTAGTTTCGGCTTGTTTGAATGCAAGTGTTCCATCAGGAATCGCTCGCCAGTAGAGACCGTTTTTGTCAGCATTGAAAATGTCACAAGGTGCAAACTCATTCAAGATGGTAGGAAGAACTGAAACAACCAATTTTCAGCACCAAAGTCATCAGCGTCTTGTTTTTCACCATGCTGTTTCTTGAAATTTATGTTGTTCCTCTCCTTCCATCTTTCCAACCATCCAACAGTGGCTTTGAATTCAGTTAGTCCAAGACTTTCAGCTAGCTGGTTAGCTTTCTCCATAAGCAGTGGACCACTGAAAGGAAACTGTCTGTCTGCTCCTGACTTGAGAAAACCACCGAAGAGCATCTTCTGCATCCTCAGCTTTTTCCGCCCGTTTACGGTGTGGATTTGTATTGTTTTGCCAGTCTTCCAGAAGCTGGTCTTTCTGCTTCAAGGTACGTGAAATTTGACTGGGATTGACACCACATTCTTCAGCAATAGATGCTTGACTTTGTTTTCTAATTTTTTTAAGAACTTCTATTCATTCAGCTAGTGTTAAAGTCTTAAAGTTGCACGCCGCTGCCGCCAGTGTACACTCAACATTCTTTTGCTTATTCTGCCTGTGGTAGATAAACAGAGCATGCGCTTATCCGACGCGCACTTAAATGGAGTGCACTGTATTTTGAAAACCCGACTGACCGCAAGGTCATCAAGAGGTTTGGGAAGCTGTGAGCTTGACAATGCATTTCGAGAACCTACTTGGCATGAATCATCGGTGTTGTGCTCTGAACATCAGAGGAAGCCTGTAGAACTCTCCTCAGTCTTGGGCCACTGCTACCAATACCCTCTCTATCCTGTGTTAATCATGTGTGAGTTGTTACTATTAATACCACCTCATCTTGTTCTTAACCCTGTGTTATCAGATCATCACCATTACTGATTTGATATTCTTCAGGTTTAAAGTGTTGACTCACATCAATGTTGTCAACGTCCAGGATCTTGGAATGAAAGTGCAGTCCCATAGCCTTGGCTTGCTGGATCGGCTGAGCTAGCTGGCTGTATGTCTGAGAACGAGATAAGACAAAACCATGTTACACACCTAAATAAAAACCTCCCAAAGCAGGAAGACCCCCCTCCTCCAGCTGCTTA
Source organism: Microcaecilia unicolor (assembly GCF_901765095.1). Classification (NCBI taxonomy): domain Eukaryota; kingdom Metazoa; phylum Chordata; class Amphibia; order Gymnophiona; family Siphonopidae; genus Microcaecilia; species Microcaecilia unicolor. The sequence goes on along the minus strand of NC_044041.1, from coordinate 105,320,079 downwards.
AATCCACAGAATGAACTATGCCACAACCCAGACACAAAGCACATGAGATATGTATAAATCTGTGGTCAATAAGATGGTGGACCACTGTGTAACTCTTAAGATGCCTGCCTTTTTTTTCTGTGGAGCAGAGTTTGCCAACTCTATAAAACAACAAGGTATGGTCTGACAGTATTTCAGTATAATCTTATCTTAATATTCTACTTGCAAGCACAGCAACAGGGAGGAGTGAAGGAGGTTAAGCCCTAGGACTATTCTGTGCAAAGATTTATGGTTGGAGGTCATGAGACTGGTTTTGCTGGAACAAGTAAATCAAATGTTTTTAGATAAGGGGTCATCAACTGAGACAGCAAGAGCTGAAACAGCATACATAGTTAGAAAAAGTATAAAAGGAGTGGTTTATTGCTACAGAGGCAGGACTCTTGCTAGCTCTGTGTAGCGCTTTTTTGCTCCAGGCTGGTAAATTCCTCCACAGCAACATAGAAAGGAAAAAGACTATTTGTATGTACTACTTATGAATTGTAGTTGGCAAAGCAGTAATTAGATGTCTATTTTCCTATTTCATCCATGGAATAAATGTCTTAAAGATTAGCCTTGCATCTTGCAGCCTGTCTGATAAGGGGCCATAGGTATAAGGTTAAACACAACCAAGGAGTTTTTCTCCAAGCAAAGAGAACTTCTCGAAGGCTGAAGTGTAGTCCCCTCCCAGGGGCACAGACATTATCCTAACTAAGGTCCCTTTCTTCCGGTTCTCATCAAGAAGCCTTTCTGTATAGCCTCATGTCTTCCTTTAAAGAGGCCATCATTCACAGCACTGTACTCTTTCCATCTCTTAATCAGGGAACTGTCACGTATAGTCTCTCTCCTTCATCCCTCCCATCCACTCTCACCAGGAAGTCAGGATGCAGATCTTACTCCTTCCCATTTTGATCTCAAAGATTAACATTTACACAGTTTTTATACCAACACACGGCATAAACCAGTAGCTCTCAAACCTATCCTAAGGAAACACCAGCCAGTTGGGGTTTCTGGATATCCCTAGTGAATATGAATGACAGATTTGTGTGCCTACTAATTCCATCAGATGCAATCTCTCATGCATATTCATATTGGATACGGAGTGTGGAGATATATGTGGGACTGCAGACTTTTTGAACCAGGGACACATGCAGGATTGAGGAAGTTGAAATCGAGCACTGAAGATAAATGAATAGTGGTTTATCCATAGATATATGATGGACACATGTTGAGAAATAATGAGGGGTGTTCATTTAAAGAAGAATATGACTTTTTCGATAGAAACATCAGTAATTCTTTTGAGTGTGTCAAAGGGTATAAGTCATGAAGCTTGTAAAGCAAAGCAGGCAGTTCCTACAGGTTTGAGTGTGGTATGAATGGTGTGTATACGGTGATGGTGAGGATAGATGTTGGATTATAATGGGAATATAAGAATTTTATTGCAATACTGTTTGTTTTCAATAAAACAACATCACTATTTATAGAGTGTAGTAGTTATTTGGATTTCAATGCATATTCATTAGGGATATCCTGAAACCCCAACTGGCTGGGGGCTCTCCCAGGACAGAGGAATCACTGGTTAAAGCCCCTTCTGTACGCTAAGACGGGACTTGAAAGAGATTAAAAACTTCACTATAATCCTACTCCAAAATTATACAGAAGGCCCAATCTTTGATATCTTTCCATCCTCCAACCAGGAGGATCTGGGCACTGCAGACACAGCTTGTAGCTGTACTTACTGCTTCATAGCACCAGTCTTTGAGAATATCCAGTTCACCTCTGATCATTGCCTACGAGAGGAGAGAGATAAAAATCAGATCCATAAATTCTGCTGCTGGCTCCTATCGCATACAGAATAATGTGTGAGCATGTGTGAATAAGTCTGCTAAGCTGATTGTTGTGCCAATTATGTGCTTGTTTGGATTAATGTAATCAATCTATATTTTTATTTGTTGTTACATTTGTATCCCACATTTTCCCACCTATTTGCAGGTTCACTGTGGGTTTACCAGATATTTTAATTCACATATTCCACTTGGATTAAAATACAGCAGCCAGAATGGTGTCTGAAAAATCATTCTCTTCTTAAAGAGAGCTACACTGGTAACCCTCAGGCTATTGAGCTCTGTTTCAAATGCTGAGTCTAGGAGCCAGCCAGGTGCCAAGACTGGGGACTACTATTTGGATAGTTTCAAATTTGGTGCTTATGTCAGGCCTTCCTCCTGCTGGGTCACCTGGGGTGATGTAGAGGCAGCATTCACAGCCTACATTAAGGAGTGGATGAGGATGTTAGTCATTCTTTAAGGGTGACTCCTTGCAGTCAGATTCAAAGCCCATTATTTTGGATTAAGCTCTAGTGTAGAACCTCTCAACCCTCTCCTGGAGGCACACTTTGCCAGTCAGGTTTTGAGGGAGTCCCAAATGAGTCACCCAAATAAGGGCACTGTGCAGCCTTTGTCAAATGTACAGTGCTGCGTGCGTCTGGTAGCGCTATATAAATGCTATTAGTAGTAGTAGTAGATGCTCAATATTTCTCTCTCTCCGCTGTCACCCTCTGCTGGGTCCCACATCTCCTGAAAAATTGGAGATCTGGAAGACAGTTGAGCAGAGAGGTACCTCACCTGAGGTTTTAAGCTCCAAAAAATTAAGTCTGATCAGGAGCAGAGATGATACTCAGAGTCCTTCTCACCTTCCTTCCCCTCCCCCTTGGTCACTGCTGTTTCCTTCCTTGCCCTGAAAGAGGTTTAAATAATTGAATGGAATTGCTTCCCACCTCAAACACAAATCAGAAGAGCTTTGTAGCATTTGTTCCAGGCTATACTAGTGGTTAGTAAAAACAGGTGGGAGTACATATCTGTACCTTGAGAAGAGCTTTTGGGTTGGTGATATGGTACGTGTGATGGATAACTTGGAGACAGGGAAGAGGCTGCAGGCTGGCCACGGGGAGTGGACGGATGATATGGCACCTGTGAGTGCTCCCTGTTTACCACGCAGTGCTTCTACCTGCTTCTCTTATCTATTTAAAGCAGCAGCCCTGATGATAAAATGAATGAAAACGAATTCAATTTGTAGATGGCATTGTACTGTCTTTTTTGTGTATGGTGTATAGCGCTGCGTATGCCTTGTAGCGCTATAGAAATGATAAATAGTAAATGATAAATAGTAGTAAGAGAGCGAGGGATTTCCTTCAGCTAGTCCTAGGGGAGCTTGGGTTACAGGCTGAGTGTTTAGGATGGCAAGAAGTGCTTCTTCCAGAGTGCTAGACCTTCAGTTACGTTGGATAAAACAGTAGGAAATCATTTTCAGGGCACACTTGTCTAGAGCCCCCCCCCCCCCCCCAGTTTATTTTCCTTCAGAATTTATAACATTAAATCTAAAGCCAAGACAAGCCTTCAGCAAATCTGTGGTTTTGGTATGTGGTTGCAGGTGACGTCTTCCATTAGTACTTTCATATAGCTGGCCCAGGGAGTTCGAGTTGCAGCTGCCTTCCTTTGCCAGTGGGAGCAGCGTCCTGAACGGTGTCTAGGCCACAGCCGTGGGCTCGCATAGTACTGTGGCTCATGCGCTTGAGGAAATCCTCAGGGTGCATGTTGAAGGAAGTTCCTAGTGGATCATGCTTAGCACGATCAGTGGGGTTTTTTTTTTTTTTTAAGTCCTGGCAACCTCTATTCAAGAGCTGACTGCGAAGAAGCCAGGACTCAACTTAACCAGTTACTTTTGGGCAAAGAAAAACAGACAAAAAAAAAAAAAAAAAGCAACACTTAGAGGTGCCTTGCACACCTGCAAGTCACGAATGTAAGCGGAGGAAGAGTAACCATCTTGGGCAGCCCTCTAAACTCACTCCAATCTCTGAACCTTTACCAATGCAGACCAGCTGCCTCACTTTATTGCTAATTCTTAAAGAAACTGTCAGTGGAATGGGTTTTCTCAAAGTTCGTTAATACTGTGACTGAAATCCTGCTCCCAGGTATGTTATTCTCCTCAGAATTTAAGAGGAGAGGACTCTATTTTAGTTCTCTGATGGAGCTCAGAGAGTAATAGAGATCCCTTTCCACTTCCAACTCTAGATTACCCAGTGGCATAGCAAGTGGAGGTCCTGAGCTCCTCTGGATGTTTTTTCAGTCAGGATTTGCAGTCTGCACAATCTCTAGCGCCTAGAGTTGGATCCCTACCAGAACAGCATATACACCCAGTGTCCATAAGGGCTGGCCTTTAATTAGTCTCATTCTTATGGAGAGCAAGGCTTCCTTTGGGAAAGGAAATGGGACCTGATATACTGCCTTTCTGTGGTTTTTACAACTACGTTCAAAGCGGTTTACATAGCATAGAAAGGTACTTATTTGTGCCTGGGGCAATGGAGGGTTAAGTGACTTGCCTAGAGTCATAAGGAGCTGAAGTGGGAATCAAACCCAGTTCCCCAGGATCAAAGTCCACTGCACTAAGCACTAGGCTACTCTATGCTCTGCAGTCCTTTGACATGGAGATTTCTTCTACCTGGGCCTTACCTTGGACATGGAGAAGATCTGAGAACCAGCAAGACCTTCTCTTTTTATTAAGGCATTCAGGCTCTGATTTAAGAGCAGCAAGCTTCGCCACAAGCAGGCCTGCACTTGGTACCCAAATAAGTGGGGAACAGCTATTCTGCCTGAAGGGGACCGCTAAGTTTCAACAGTTTTCACAGAGAGCACCATTCTAGGGGAAAGAAGTCTGTCCCAGCGGATAGTAGTATTCCTAGCTAGAATCCTTCTGGAAGCAGACTTTTTCATCTCACACCCTATCTTTTAAGTGAAAGAGTGAATATTCTAATGCTTGTGTGCACTGGATCCAGGAAGGCCCAGGCACAGCACTCTAAGATAATTTGAGGAATCAGATTCTGAATATCAGGATGTGCCATATGGCCTCTTTGATTTCTTGTGATTTCTGCAGGAGGTGGGCTACTAATAACTAACTTCAGATATTCCCCTTTTATTGCTTAGAGAAGAGGACTGCAGTTTCCTCTCACAACATAAGTCTTAGCACATTTCCTTCAAAAGCAAAAATGCTCTTCAAACAAGATCTGTAAAACCTAGGAAATACCTTGTAGGAGTCTAAGCTTATAGTTCCTAAAACAAAAGAAAGTCCCCAGAGTTCTTGAAGAGATAAAATAGATTGCAGAAAGGGTGAGGTACAAGCTGGGCCATTACAGCTACTACCACTGTTCCCAGCTTCCAGTTGCACCAGCTGTACTTTCAAAATGGTAGTAGAGCAGGCAACTGAAGTATCAATCTCTGAGATAACAAGGACATCCTAGGGCTTCATTTTTCTCATGGCTGGGCAGGAGACTGCCTTTCTGCCTACAACCATTGTGTCCTTGTACTGGTGGCAGTTATGCATGCTATGCTACAGACCCTTCTATATCGAAGAGTAATGAAATTGCTTCCAGAATTGTCTGGAGATCCAGAATCCATTACTTCAAAACGGAAACCCAGATCAGTAATAGTAATTATATGGCTGGGACTAATTCTAACAGCCTCCTAACCTTAGGCTTTTCTCCTTGTTTCTTTTGAGCCACCACATTTCTTTTTGGTTGGCTGGCATATTACCTTTGGCCTTGGACAACTGCTCCCAAACAGTTCTCCAAGACAGTATATTGGTTGTACCTTTTATTTACCAAAGAGAATTCAGAGTGCATCTAGTTGTTTTGAGCCAGTGCTCTTTAAGATACCAAAGAGATAGCAGTCTGAGTACTACACTTCTTCCAATCTCTTGGCTGTGTGGTCAATATCTCCTAGGACAAGCTAGTTTCCGGTTGAGGCCTATACTTCTAAGGTAAGAGATTTGTCACCAAGTCACTAAGGTGCTCATTTTCAAAGCACTTAGACACACAAAATACCATAGGCTACTATGGTACTTTGTATGTCTAAGTGCTTTGAAAATGAGCCCTAAGTGTTCCTATGAGTATTCCAATCTAACTCTACATCTGGTTGCTTCTGCGCCTCATGAAGCCAGACACAGGTGCTGGAATCAATGACAATGTTCATAAATTTAATTTTGTGGCCTCAGGCTCATATGAAGTCTTTACAAAGTTCTCTGTTCTCTCACTGGTCACTATACTCCTAGAGCTACAAATGTAGTCCTGTACTTTTTTTCCATCCTGAGAAGAGTTCGATTCTGCTACTTAAGACGTTGGGACTTCCATCCTTTCAACCCCCTAGAATGTCTTGGAAGAATCTTATCTTTATGAGATTTTTCTTGGTTTCTCTCTCTTCTTATAAGAAAATTTTGGGCTACAGGTTTTAACATGCACAAATCCCATTCTTTGGCTCACAGAAGCAGGAATGCCAATTAAACAATTCTGTCCTTTCTTCCAAAGATGATGTCTTCATACAGGTAGAACAAACCTTTACTTTTGCTCTATGACCATTGGATACTTTAGAAGTACATTGAAGTGACCAACCAGTTTCCAAGGTTAGGTAGACTGAAGTTTCTCTTTGCAGATTTGCCACGGTAATATTTTGTCAGAATATCTATTTTCAAAAGGAAGCAACCTCTAAAGGTTTGAAAACTTTTTAATCAGAAATGTTTTGACCTTGTGGGCAGAGCTGCAATTGATACTTCTGATTCACAACTGCAAAACAGTGATATAGTTCCTTCTTACTTTTACAAAGCACCATTGGCTCCAGGTAGGAGCACAACTGTATACTGCATTTGGGATGGAAATTATTCAGGCTGAGATTTTGGAGTCCCACCTATATCGAGAACTACTTTGCTACATCCTACAGATTCTGGACTGGTCTGGTGAGGGTAAGGAAAGAGAAATTAGGTCTTACCTGCTAATTTTCTTTCCCTTAGTCCCACCAGACCAGTCCAGAGGCCTTCTTAATATATTCCCATTTGTTAAACCACTTTTTACTATTCTTTAATACTGCTCTTTTCACTCTTATCAAACTCTCCTAAGGTTCAACATTTAAATTTCTCTAACAATTTTTTTCCACTGGCCACATGTTAAGTGTAAACCCCCTAGTCGTGGAGCAGGTAAATTATAATAATTAACGAAATAAATATATGAATGTCACAGTTTCAAATAGGGTTCCCAAATAAACTCCACACAACCAAGGGATTTAACAAGAAAAGAAATATTAAAGGTTTATTAAATGATAAAATAAATAGAAACACTTGTTGGTTATGTTCCTAAATGTTGGTACCAATTTTTAAGCTTTGATGGTATTAAATAAAGCTAGTGCAAGGTGTTAAATACTTTGTGGTAAGTTACAAAGGAAATAAAGACAATAACATGTTCAAAATTTCAATCACAGTTAACAAGACCCCAACCCCACTTCTGCAATAACACAAAACATCCCAAACATGTATACAGCTCTAATTATTGCACTCAGATCTGATATATATATTTTTTCAGTTGGTGTGCACACAATAATGTTACTGGTATATCAAAATCTTCGCTAGCATCGCTGCTTTCTTGCATTGGGTACCTTGGTCTTCTCTACATCCACGTCTCCTCAGTTGGCGAGGTCAGCTCACTTGCTCAGGAACTCCAGGGTACCTACTGCTCTGACTCAAAAAAAAAAAAAAACTCAAAAAAGGAAAACCCTGACTTTCTGTGGAACTTGTGGACTACCTAGATTCAAATAAAAAGATAAGCAGGGGAAATTCCGATCTCAACCGCCCAAAACATGACCCCTTTTCTTTTGCTCTGCTATACCACTACCCTATAATCACACTGGTGGACTGCTAGACTAAATCCCATAAAGGCAGGCAGACTCTTAAATGCAGACGCTCCCAGTGCTCAAGGACAGGCTTAGGCTGGACAGTTTTCTTCCCAGGACAGGCTTCTGTCTGTATTTATCCTGAGGCAGGCACTCAAAGAAAAAGTTCCTTTTTAGTTTGGGCACTCAGTGCAAGGGGGGGGGGGGGGGGGGGAGGCTGTCTCTCTCTCTCTTCTTGTGGGGCTTCTTCCCTCTCCGGATAAGCCTCTTCTTTACAGGACAGACAGTCTCACGGCCGGCTTTCTCCTCTCTGGACAGGCAAACACACACAGAGGGATGCGCTGGGGGAACTTCTGGGATTCAGGGACCTCACCAAGCTGCTCTCTCTTCAGCTCTGCACTGCTCCCAACACACTCCAGACCCCCTTCTCCTCCCCCTCTACTGCTCTCTCTGCCTGAGTGCCCGTATTTTTTTTCAGGACTCACCAGCTCTCTCTCTTCATCTGGAGCTCATCAGTGGGTCCTCTAACAGCCTGCAGCTGCCTCTTCTTGTCTTGATTGGATCTTATCCTCATCCAGCCTACCTGAGCATGCCCCTCTCTGCCTGAGTCCGATTTCTTCTCTCAGGCCATGCTTGCAGCTTCCATTGTCTCTCGTCTTTCTCTTTCTTCTGCTCCCTCTGCACACTAAAACTTCTCTGTTCCACCCCCGTCCCCTGGATTGGCTTGAAATTCGCGCCAATCTAAGGGTCAGACTGCCCCCTGCTACTTCATAGGTCCAAATTCATGCCCTTAGCAGATCCTGGCTCCTATTGGCTGTCTTCCACACTGTCCCTCCTCTAGCTCTCACCTTACTCTGGGCTCTCAGACAGCCAATCGGAAGGCTTGTAACAGGTTTCCCTGCCCCTTCCACACAGATTCAACCTCGTGAAACTTTAAACACACATCTTGCAGCCATGGACATCTGAGTTCTTTGTACAACAGTGCTGGAGCATTGTAAACACTCTAAAAACATTTTAACTAAAAGGTGTCAGTGCTGTGCTGCCCTGAGACCTCTGTACCTCCCTGTCCTCTGCAGGATGCCCCCCTCCCTGGAGAAAAAAACGGGGGGGGGGGGGGGGAACAAGGTAAAGGCTTCTTTTTTTTTTCTATATTTAAACTTCTCCCGGGGTACACAAATGTTGCCCCCAACATTTCTCCTAACACTTCATCATACCACATCAAATTCACAGTTTTAGGTCAGGCCCACCACAGTAACACTTCTCCCATTTCTCTGCCTGTCTCAATACAGGTAGTAATTATCTGACAGATACCTGGAAGGGTTCCCTTTATTTGATCGGGAGGACCTCCTGGGGAGATACAGATATTCATGAGGGTCAACACCAGCCTCCTCTCCTATTACTTCGGGTTCTACTTCCCCCTCTACATCAGGCTCCACCTCCCAATCTGGCACTTCTCTGTTTAGGACTACATCTTCCCCTGCAACCAGGCTCTCCCAACAACAAATATAGTACACTGTCATTTTCATCATCATCATTCTCACTATCTACAATATCTGGTATCTCAGGTAACCCCAAGGTGGACCCTAAATCACACATGGCATTGGGTAACACCTTCACATGGTTTCTGTGCACTACTTTGACAGGACCACCTTCCTCATGGACAACCTTGAGGCTACTTCCCCCAGGTTCGTTCACCTGGTCTATCACATATATTCTGTCATCCCACAGGTCCTGAATCTTGTGGCGGCCGGCAAACCTCTGGACTCGCAGCAACACCCTGTCTCCTTTCTTCAGTAGGGCCCCCTTTGCTCTCCGGTCGTAGCACCTCTACCGGGTCTGCCCCTTCTTCTCGGCCAGCTGTCTGGCGATTTCCCATGACAAGGCCATCTTGTCACGATGTTGTTTGACCCAGCCGTCCAAGTTTGTCGCGGTGCCATCCTCCTCTCTAGCAAACACATCTGAGAACATTCGTGGATCCCTCCCAAAACATGAGGTAGAATGGGGTGTGGCCTGTCGATTGGTGAACCTGACTATTGTAGGCAAGCATCAGTTCAGGTAGGTAGTCACCCCAATGTCTCTTCTTGGAGGGTGGTAGCGTTCTCAGCATCTCATATAGGGTTCGATTGAAGCATTCACATTGCCCATTACCTTGAGGGTGATAGGGTGTCGTTCGGCTCTTTCTTACCCCATATAACTGGCAGAGGTTCTTGTTCACCTCCGATTCGAAAGCCCGGCCCTGGTCTGAGTGTAGTCGTTTTGGGGCACCATAGTGGACTATCCAGTGTTCAACTAGGGCTCTGGCAGCAGTAAATGCAGTCTGGTCTCTAGTAGGGACTGCCACAGTATACCGGGTGAACATGTCAGTTATAATCAGAACAGTTTCAACCCCGCTATCTTCTGGTTCAAGAACTTTGAAATCTAGTGCAAGGACTTCCAATGGGTATGAAGTCTTGAAACAATTTAGAGGAACTTTCTCTCTGGGTGCCACATCTCTTGCCAAGAGACAGCGTTTACAGTCTCGTCCCCACGTTCGGACATCATGAATCTGCAACCAATAGTATTTTCTTTGGATGGCTCTTGTCACTGCCTCCTCAGCTCTGTGTCCCATTTCATCATGGTACGTGGACAAGATTTCTGCTTTTAAACACTCTGGGACTAACAACTGATCAATTTGCTCTTGGTCTCTGGGGTTCTTAATCACTCTGTATAAGAGGCCATCTTTCAACTTCAATCTCTCTCGCAATTTCCAAAGCTTTTTGCTGTCTTCGGACCAAGTCTCAAAATCTTCTGTCCTGGCACTCAAGAGAGCTTCGATTATGGGGTTTAAGGTGCGATCTGTTCTCTGTAGCTCTCTCACAGTGAGGTCAGACAGGTAGAACACTTTAGACTCTGGTTCTCTCACAGGAGGGTTATTGGCTCCAGAACGGATGCTTTGGCTTTGAGCTTGGAACCGCTGCTGAATCTTGTTGGCCTCCACTATCCAGGATTCAGCACCACCATCTCCCCCAGCCTCTGATTCGTGTAATCTGGACAGTATGTCAGCATTGGTATTCTGTCTTCCAGACTTATATTGCACCTCAAAGTTGAAGTCAGCCAACTGGGCTAGCCAACGTTGAATTCTGCTGACACCTTCGTTGTATCTAAGTATCTCAGGGGATTGTGGTCTGTCTTCACAATGAACTTTTTGTATACCAGGTAGTCGCGAAACTTCTCTGTGATCGTCTATTTCAGAGCAAGGAGCTCCAATTTAAAAGGACTATAGTTTTTGTCATTTCTGTCGCTTTTGTGTAGGCCCCGGCTGGCATAGGCGATTACCCGTTCCACACCATTTTGTTCTTGACTAAGTACTGCTCCTAACCCACTCCGGCTGGCGTCAGTAGTCAGTATGAATGGTCTACTGAAATCGGGGTATACCAGGACTGTTGGCGACATCAATTTCTCTCTTAGCACATCAAAGGCCTTCTGGCACTCCAAGGTCCACACGAAGGAGGCTGCACTTGGCTTTGTAGGTTTGCCCATCAGCACATGTAGTGGTTTCACTATCTGTGCATACCCGGGAACAAATCGCCTGTAGTAACTTGTAAACCCGACAAACTTAAGGACATCTTTGGCTGTCTTTGGAATTGGCCAGTCTTTCAGGACCCTGGTCTTGTCTTCGTCTTCTGCGACTCCCTCCTCAAACACCACATGGCCCAAAAACTTCACTTCTCTCTCAAACAAGCAGCATTTGGACGGCTTTAGCTTCAACCCATGTTCTTTAAGTCTGGAGAACACTTTCTCTAGGCGGTCCACATGATCTTCGAATGATGCGGAAAATATCAGTATGTCATCCAGGTATAGTAAGAGGATGTTGAACACATAGTCATTGAAGACCAGTTCCATGAGTTGGGAGAACGTAGCAGGTGCATTGCTCAATCCAAACGGCATCCGGTTCCATGCAAAGAGACCGAATGGTGTAGTCACAGCCGTTTTGGCCTTGTCTTCTTCAGCCATTGCCACTTGGAAGTAGCCAGACGTTAAGTCAAGTGACGAAAAGTATTTGGCTTTTCCCAAAGCATCCAGTGACCCTTCAATTCGTGGGAGGGGGTACGCATCTTTCACTGTCACTTGATTTAGCCTCCTATAATCCACGCAAAACCGTATCCCTCCATCCTTCTTCTGTACAATCACTGCCGGGGATGCCCATGGACTGCGGCTCCTTTGCAGGATCTTCTGGTCTACCAGTGTTTGGATGTGCCTCTTGAATTCCTCATATATGTGAGGTGACACTCTCCAGTATGGCTGTTTTATGGGAACTACATTCTCTGTGTTGATGTAGTGTCTTACGAGGGTGACAGACCCAATGTCACCCTCGTCTTTAGAAAACACATCTCGTTGCCTCTGTAACAATCCTTCCACCTCTTCCGCCTGTAGGATGGTTAGATTTTCCCACCTGACCCGCGGTGTAGGAGCTAGGCTGTTCTCCAAATTCTCCTCGTCTATGGGAGTCACCACAATCTCAGATTCAGCTTCGTCAAACCTCACCTTTTTCTGAGGTACTGTCTCTGTGCTCTGCAGAGCAGCTAGCTCTGCTATGCGTGCTCGCGGGCGAATCTGGATGGTTTTGTTGCTCAGGTTCACCACTCGGATAGGTACTTTCCCCTCTTTGGCGTTAGCAAGTATTTTGGCCACCATCAACCCCTCTGGAGAAGTGATAGTTGGCGTGGATTCAACAAGGACTGGACATGCAGGTAGGGACCGGATCCGGTGACAGATAACCTGGGTGATTCTTTCTGTCAATGGAGGGATGACCACTCTTTTGCTCCCTAGCAGCTTAACAAAACCAATCGGTCCCTCTTGATCCAGTTGCTGGTAGCCTTGCTGAATCTGGGCGACAATCTTGCAAACACGTTTAGGAGTGGCAGTAGTACTGTTGAAAAGGGAAGCACCAGGCAAAAGGTCTCTAATGTCTTTCAATACATTTGTGCCAATCAAGCCAGGAACTTCGTCACTCCAGGCCTCATCTCGGGTGACAAATATGCACCTATCAGGGACGGTCTGGCCAAAGCAGGTCATGTCAGTCACTAAACTGGGATCTCCAATCCATTTGCCGCTGTCAATTTGATCCATGCGGCATCTAGCAATTTTGGCTTTGTCGTCAGCTTGGTATAGAAGTGGCTAGCTGTAATCGTAGACACTTCAGAGCCGGTGTCTATTAAACAATTTACTGGCACTCCACCCATAAGCACTTCAAAAACGGGTCTTGGTCCAATGGCACTTTCTCTCTTCTGGGCCTCGGGGATGCACATTTTACTGCCAATGTTGGTAACCTGCCCCTGCTCACGTGACGTAGAAGGTAGGGAGGAATCTCTCCTTTGTACTTCCTGTGGCGCTTCCGTTCTGCCACTCGCCCTCGGGGCCTCTGCAGATCTCTCATCGCGAGCTCCCTGTTCGCCTTCCCGAGGTCCCCTTCCGCTACTTTCTGGGACTCTTTCGCTTCGACAATACCTGCTTATGTGACCGGGTTCTTGACAATGATAACAGATAAGTTGTCCCCTCTTGTTTCGCCTGGGTGGGTTCCTCTTTGGCGGGGCTCTGCCACCCTGGTAGGGCCTGTTTTGACTTTCTGTCCGTTGGCCCATGTCTTGCATAAGTTCTTGTTGTCTCTGTTCCAGGCCTTTACCCAATCTCTCAGCAACAGCACACAGCTGTTGTACGGCTTCAGACAACCCATCTGGTTCTCCGACTGCAGCTTTCACGCTGGCCTCACTCCTCCTCGACAGGAGCCTAGGGTTACGATTCCCTTCTACTGGAATGCTCTCTTCTTCCTCTGACCACTTAATTAGCAATGAGAGTAGGTCTTCGTAGGATAGCTCTTCAAACTGGGCTTTCTGCCTCTTGACTTCTCTCCTTAGGGCCGAATCATTCAACCCGACAATGAGAACCTCTTTGAGTGCCTTCTCTACGTTCTCTATGGCAGTGGCTCTCCTGTTCAGGATTTTGGCAGCTTGCTCCTGCAGACAGCACCCAAACGCGTGTATAGTCTCCCCAAGCAACTGTCTTCGCGCATAGAACTCTGACAGCCTTACAGTGAGAGGGACTTTGTCTCCAAACTCTTCACCAAGTTTCTTGAATAGGGCTGCTACGTCTCCTCTGTTTTGGGGACTGTACACCTTCATTACGCTATAGGCGGACCCCTTCAGATGATCAATTACTACATCCCACTGATGTTCAGGGGGAACGCTCAAGACCTTCAGGGCAGATCTGGTCTTCTCGGTCCATTCTTCCACTGAGAGGTCGCCAGCCTTCTGCTGATGGCCACTGAAATCAGGTATCCGTTTGTCTCTCGGTATGTAGACAGCGGGGACTTGAGCTGGGGGAGGTGCTGGTGGCTGCTGGCTAAACTTTTCTATAATCGTCCCGGCCAAGCAACAGGATTCCTGCTGAGCCTCTTTTTCTTGTTCCCAGGCTGCCGTTTGTTTCCGGTACAGCTGCTTCAGGGCTTCAAACTCCTCTTTCCAGTCGGCACTCATCTCTGCTCCTTCTTGGGCGTGCTGCATATAACCAGAGGCCTCACAGACCGCCACACAACAGAGAACTAACTAGACCTGTTAAAGCAAAGCTTGCACAGAACACTTTCTGTAAGATTCTTGTCAGGATATGCCAGACAAGGATCTTATACAAAACACAACTCTCACCAAATACTAAAACAGAATTCTAACACAAGTAGGATCCTTACTAAAGATAGTGGACTAGATAAGGACATCCTGTCCGTGACGCCACTTGTAAACCCCTAGTCGTGGAGCAGGTAAATTACAATAATTAAAGAAATAAATATATGAATGTCACAGTTTCAAACAGGGTTCCCAAATAAACTCCACACAACCAAGGGATTTAACAAGAAAAGAAATATTAAAGGTTTATTAAATGATAAAATAAATAGAAACACTTGTTGGTTATGTTCCTAAATGTTGGTACCAATTTTTAAGCTTTGATGGTATTAAATAAAGCTAGTGCAAGGTGTTAAATACTTTGTGGTAAGTTACAAAGGAAATAAAGACAATAACATGTTCAAAATTTCAATCACAGTTAACAAGACCCCAACCCCACTTCTGCAATAACACAAAACATCCCAAACATGTATACAGCTCTAATTATTGCACTCAGATCTGATATATATATTTTTTCAGTTGGTGTGCACACAATAATGTTACTGGTATATCAAAATCTTCGCTAGCATCGCTGCTTTCTTGCGTTGGGTACCTTGGTCTTCTCTACATCCACGTCTCCTCAGTTGGCGAGGTCAGCTCACTTGCTCAGGAACTCCAGGGTACCTACTGCTCTGACTCAAAAAAAAACTCAAAAAAGGAAAACCCTGACTTTCTGTGGAACTTGTGAACTAGCTAGATTCAAATAAAAAGATAAGCAGGGGAAATTTCTATCTCAACCGCCCAAAACATGACCCCTTTTCTTTTGTTCTGCTATACCACTACCCTATAATCACAATGGTGGACTGCCAAACTAAATCCCACAAAGGCAGGCAGACTCTTAAATGCAGGCTGTTATGATTGGGGTCAGAACCCCTCTCAAACTTACCTTTTGCCTGGGGGTCAGCTTTTTAGCTGTTTTTCTGTCCTGTTTGAGCTAGCTCTCTCTCTCTCTGTGCCGGCTGCTGCCAGCATGGGGCTAATTGTCTCACTTCACTGCAGCTGTGGGTGTAGTCTGAGTTACTCTAACTCTCTTTGGGTGTACTGGCTTCAAGTGCTTCACGGTGTTGCATTGGTGTGGGTTGGGCCTCTATGGGTTTCAGTGTGCTCTCTGGGTCAGTGTGCTGTTGCCTGGGTCTAGGGAGTGTGACATCATCAGGGAGGGCCTTGATAAGGAAGTGGTGTTCTTTCCTTCGGGGCCTTCGCAACGTTTGCTTCTGGCTACTTGCTTTAGGTCCAGGTTAGTTTAGTGCAGTGTGCACTTGTGACTTGTGTGTTTGACTTCCCTGTTTTTCCCTTTTGTTACGGTGAGTAGCACTGCTGTTGGTGCAGTGCTGGAGTTTGGTGCTGGGAGCACCCTTGTTAGTAAGTGCTTAGGAAGCACCTTTTGTTGTTTGGGTATTTGGCTTTCCTGCCTGTTTCCTTGTGTCTTCCCCGCTTTTCCTCATGACCTGTGTTTAGCTGCTGTAGCTTGGTGCTTAGGAAGCACCTGGGTGACAACCCGTGTTTAGCTGCTGCAGCTTGGTGCTTAGGAAGCACCAGTGTTAGGTCTGGCATTTGTCTTCCCTTCCTTTTCCCTTGTGGCTTCCCTGCACTTCTGTTAGTGTAGGGTGTAGGGGCACCCCTGTTAGTTTCTGTTAGGAGCACTGCTGTTAGTGGAGGGCTTAGGAGCTTTTCTGTTGGTGCTGGGCTTAGGAACACTTTTGGTCACTTTAGGAGTTAGGTGCACTTCAGTTACAGCTTGTTCTAGTCCTGGTCCCTGTGTCATCCAGTAAGTCCTGCCGGCTACTCGAACCCAGGAGCTCAACTCCTGGGGGGCTTAGTAGCTAAGTGCAGGTGAAGCTATGTGGACCAGTCCGGTGTGCTCCAGTCCAGTGTCCTCCAGTCCGGGGGATTTCAGTCCAGTGTTCCAGTCCGGGGGGGTTCCAGTCCTGTGTCCTCCAGTCCGGGGGATTCCCGTCCAGTGTTCCGGTCCGGGGTTCCAGTCCTGTGTCCTCCAGTCCGGGGAATTCCAGTCCAGTGTTCCAGTCCGTGTGTTCCGGCTCGCTGGGCGGTGCCTGCAGTTCCTGCCGGTGTCGGTGTGCTTGCCCAGCGTTGGTTGGTGGGTTTTGCCTGCTGCTGTCACTCCTCGTCAGCAGCCCAAGGGCTCATGTTTGCTCTGAACCTGAGAACCTGACACAGACGCTCCCAGTGCTCAAGGGCAGGCTTAGGCTGGACAGTTTTCTTCCCAGGACAGGCTTCTGTCTGTATTTATCCTGAGGCAGGCACTCAAAGAAAAAGTTCCTTTTTAGTTTGGGCACTCAGTGCAAAGGGGGGGGGGGGGGGGGAGGCTGTCTCTCTCTCTTCTTGTGGGGCTTCTTCCCTCTCCGGATAAGCCTCTTCTTTACAGGACAGACAGTCTCACGGCCAGCTTTCTCCTCTCTGGACAGGCAAACACACACAGAGGGATGCGCTGGGGGGACTTCTGGGATTCAGGGACCTCACCAAGCTGCTCTCTCTTCAGCTCTGCACTGCTCCCAACACCCCTTCTCCTCCCCCTCTACTGCTCTCTCTGCCTGAGTGCCCGTATTTTTTTTCAGGACTCACCAGCTCTCTCTCTTCATCTGGAGCTCATCAGTGGGTCCTCTATCAGCCTACAGCTGCCTCTTCTTGTCTTGATTGGATCTTATCCTCATCCAGCCTACCTGAGCATGCCCCTCTCTGCCTGAGTCCGATTTCTTCTCTCAGGCCATGCTTGCAGCTTCCATTGTCTCTCGTCTTTCTCTTTCTTCTGCTCCCTCTGCACACTAAAACTTCTCTGTTCCACCCCCGTCCCCTGGATTGGCTTGAAATTCGCGCCAATCTAAGGGTCAGACTGCCCCCTGCTACTTCATAGGTCCAAATTCATGCCCTTTAGCAGATCCTGGCTCCTATTGGCTGTCTTCCACACAGTCCCTCCTCTAGCTCTCACCTTACTCTGGGCTCTCAGACAGCCAATCGGAAGGCTTGTAACAGGTTTCCCTGCCCTTCCACACAGATTCAACCTCGTGAAACATACATCTAGCAGCCATGGACATCTGAGTTCTTTGTACAACAGTGCTGGAGCATTGTAAACACTCTAAAAACATTTTAACTAAAAGGTGTCAGTGCTGTGCTGCCCTGAGACCTCTGTACCTCCCTGTCCTCTGCAGGATGCCTCCCCTCCCTGGAGAAAAAAACAGGGGGGGGGGGGGGGGAACAAGGTAAAGGCTTCTTTTTTTTCTATATTTACATAAGTATTAGTACAACTCAAGAGAAATGGAAAACAAATGGTCCACTGTTTTGTCATTCAAACCACTGATCATCTAAGGCTGCACAGTGCCCTTACTGGGTAAAGTACGCAGGACTTCTTTTCTCCATCTCCCTCTGCTGGTAAACGGGCCAAAGTCACAGGTTCTGGACTAGTCTGCTCCATAACAAGTTTTTGCAATATGTAAATTTATCTCGTGCATATTCACTGTAGTGATCCTGAAAATTAGGTGTGCCTCCAGGAGAAGGTTGAGAAAAACTGCCTTAGTGTATGGCCCCCAGCCAAAGACTGTCATAGCAATGAAGGGGGTGGGATATAAAACAGGGGCAGAATTATCAGGTACTTGTAAATGAAGGCTCCTGCTGCCAGATCTTTGCTCCAATTCTGACTGACCTGGAGGTATAGGGAAGGAGAAAACGCTTGGGTCAAAGAACTGTAAAGTTGTTTGTTTTTCTTTAGGGTGATGAAAGGAAAAGGCTTGTCTCATTAAAAAAAATGAAATAGTTGTCTTGAGTATACATTATTATTCATCACTACATGTCATTTTTTGCGCCCTTTTTTGTTTAAAAGACTTTTCCACATCAAAGTCAGCTGTTTGACTTTACGGCGAGGTGCTCTGAGTATCACATCCTTTTGTAAGTACTCATCTTTTTCATGAATTTATTTTTAGTATTTTTACCATACATAAATGACATTTAATCACAGCTAGGTCTAGTTACACTTTACGTTTTTAGTCACTCAGAATTTTATGCCGCAATTCATTCGGCATTCACACCACAAGATTTGTATCTGTTTCACTGAGCAATTTGGCGCTTCAGTTTTAAAAATATGGTATAGATTATATCAAAAAAGACCATAATTCATAAACATTGCACTTAGCATTTCTGCGTTTTAGTTTCAATGGTATTGATAACACTAATTATGTATTTTCATTCACCTTCGATGTTTCACATAGCCCGCAGCGGCTCCTTCACACTTGCAAATCCTGAGTTTTTCACATTTTGCTTCATTACGTCCATTCCACACAAACACAAATCTTGTGGTATTTATTTTTAATCATGTTTAAGAGAATTTTTACTCGCTAAGCTTCATTTGAAGTTCTTTCTGAACGCATTACTAAACAGAGGTTTAGACTCTTCTTTTCAACTTCCACAACTTTTATGTAAGGTATGTTCCTTATGTTATCAGGCCCATTTTTATCAGTGATTTTATTTTTTTTATTTTTATTTTCATTCTCATATTTGTCTGTAAGTTACAGTACATGTGTTTTATTCTAAGAGTAATTTAAGATGCCTATTTACATGTTTCTGGTGTTCTAATATGTAGCAATGAGATATGTTCATTTATACTATTTTTTGTTCATTTATATAGTTATATTTTACATTGTTCGTAGATAATTTAACCTTGACACAGGCATATTTGTATGCCGAAACACAGCTGTGTCATGTTTATTTATTTGTTGCATTAGTATTCCACATTTTCCCACCTATTTGTAGGCTCAATGTGGCTTACATAGTTCCGGAGAGATGGTTATAGTCTACAGTGTGAACAATACAGAGTTTATCATTATTCACAGTTGCTGAGGCTAATAAAGAATCATCTGGTTCTATTTTTATCCACTGACTCCTTTTTATTGCTTCTGAGCTTTATGACATGGCTGATTGATGCTGTCAGCTGTGACATCACCCACATGTGGCCATTGTATCCTGCTGTCCAGAGAACACCTATTACAAGTGTGCAACATCACTGTTTTTAGCCTACCTCAGCTTTAAGACTTCCCATCTACAATCAGGATGACATCACAATTGCCCCACTATGTGATCTGCCAATCATGCTGACATCACAACTGTTCTGATGCCCCAGTCAGAAAGCTTGTAACCTCAGTACCGTATTGAAAAGGTAGCAAAACTTTTTCATTTTACTTTACAGCATATGCTACTAGTACAACACGGTGATAAGATTCTGGTGGTATGATCTTACCATTGCAATGATTGTCATGTTCTAATTGTCAAGAATAAATAACATCTTTGACACAGTGTTCATACATTGTTCTCAGTGGCACCTTGCCACTGGCAAGTCTGTTTTTCTGCTATAACCGAAAGTAAATTAAGCCATTTGTTGCTACCCCTATGCAGTAAACATAAAAAAGGGAAATTCCAGTGATCTATCACTTTTCCAGTGTGCACACATCTGTTTCCAGATTCTCTGTCTCTTCTGGGCTATGGGAGAGAGGGTCCTGGCTGCTGCCATCATATGTGTGGCTGATTATATCCTGCCTGTCCATGGAGAATGCTGGTAACACACACATTCCGTAGACTGCCAAACAATAATTCTTAATTAACTATAGCCCAATCCCTTTGGCACCAGTGGTGATTCAGAAGAAGCACTGGACAGGGAGAAGGATTTTAGAGTTGGCAGAACTAATCACTGGCACCCCAGGGTTTCTGAAGGATTCTTCTGGAACTGCCAAGAAAGGGATCTTAAACTTGCTGTGCCAACAACTAGGGTACATGGAAGAGAACTGCAATAAATCTAGGAGATTAAATAGGTAATGCTATACACTGCAAAGGATCCTGCAGATATTCACTAACGAATAGTGATCAGGGGGTTCTTTTGCCGACTACCTCGGAGTGAAGGCAACTGAATAATTTCCAGACATATGAACCACCAGACATTCTTAGAAATGCTTTTAGCAACTCTCCTCTCATAAGCCTGCTCCCCTACCAATGTCTGTCCAGCTATGCTGTACCTCTAGCACATTGGGAATGATATCCCGCTCACACTGCTTGAGAAATTTGTCCTTGTCGAAACCTGGGTCCACTTTCAAGATCTCGGTCAGAACCTCTGACATCTCTGTCTTGGAAAATAGCCCACCTAGCAAGACAAAGGATGGAAAAATGAAATTTAAAAGCAAGATGTGGTAAACCTTACAGCAGCAGCTCAAACGCACCTGAACAAACATCAGCAGGTAACAACTCCCACGTTTCAAAGCAGAAGTCATTTTTAAAAAAGGTACGGCTACAACTACTCTTCATTTGCCGCATGCGCTACATTATGAGCGATGAAAGGTGAAACAGATGCTACAGTGAACTTCAGCTTTAGGTAATTCTCTCCCCCCCTACTCACCATCCCCACACCATGTTTGCCTTCTTTTATTGGCCTGTCTCTCTCCGACACCATGTTTCATGTTCCTTCTGAGGCATGTCTCTCTTCCCTCTTGCCCACCCCATACCTGGTCTCCAGAATCCCCCTCCTGGCCATGTGCCTCCATTGAGAAACCAAGTTGTATGGCCCTGGCAGAATCCACTGTGCTCTGACAGTGCCAGGAGAATGCAGTTAGTATTAGAACAGCACAGGTAATGCCAGCTTCCCAAAATTTTAAATTCCCTTAAGCTTCCTATGTAGTGAAAAGCAGAATCTGATAGCTTACACCTACTGCAGTAGGCTTAGATAAATATAAGCCACATCACAGAAGCTTTTCAGTCATAGATAATTCCTCTCCCTTGTGGTGAGACCATGTGTACAACAGTCACAAGCTGAGGACTATGGACCATGTCTCCCTTCAGCATTAAGATGGGAGTGCCTGAAGGCCTGAAGCCAGACCTAGAGGGAAGACATGATTTCTGCAACAGACGGTATTAGAGAGGCAGGACTTCTTACCTATCAAATCAGAAACTTTGTCTGTCAGAGTTCTCGACGCCCTGATGAAGGCATTATCACTTTCATCATATTTCATCTTCATTTCAAAGAACCCTGAAAGCAGCAGAAACTAAAATCACTCACAGAAAGACCAGAAGATAAGAACATCACTCGCAGATGTAACAGACATGCACATAACATGGAAAGCAGAACTCAGAAATGGCTGAGAGGAAACTGAGAAGCTGTCATTTACCCCCTAACTCCTCCAACCCCAAACAGCAGAGCCAGGAACTTGTCACTCACATGCCCGACACATACCCATGGACAGCAGAGCTCAATCTGGATAGACACAGCTGAGAACCTATAACTCAGGATACTTGGGGGAAAGGGGGAGGCAATTTTATGAAGGACTTGAGTATTTAAAATGCAGTTCTAAATGCTCATTAGGCTCTTATAAACACTGCCCTGGGTATTCACACAGATAAAATTAGGCACACAAAAGCATAGAACTTACTTTTATTCAATATAAATGTATGCATTCCCAGGGGTAGCAACTAGGTGGAGTGGGAGTAGTTTTGGCACTTAGGTATTTTATAAAATACACTCAAACTCATTCTTATCGACACATTATGCACAAACAATTACACCTGCCACAGAGCAAGAATGAACATATGCATCTGCTTTGCCTGTGATCACTATTTTTAAGGGCACGTTACACTTTTAAAACGGCTGCAATGCCTTGACAGCTTAGGCTCCATGTTATAAAGTGACCCCACTGGTGTCCTATGATAAATGCCATTAGCCATATGGCATCATTAAAGGACTAAAGGGTCATGAAAATTTGTGAGAGTCAGAGAAAAGCACATAAGATCCTTAGCTGGTAGGGAAGAAAAGAAATACGAAAAATCAAATAGGGTCTACCAAACTGGAGATGAAGGGAAAATAGGCAGAAGTGATGGACCTTACAGCTCCTATCTTCTGTAAGCATAAGAGGAATCTGAACACAATTGAAAAGGTCAAGATCTCTATCATTAAACTGAGCTTCTTTGAGCTGGAAGTCACAAAGTGCCTCACAGCAAACACGGAGGCTTTTACACCTATCACTGAGGAAATTTTGACATCTGACAGAGCAATCTGATAGGCCCAGTCAGAGGGAATAGAAGGAAGATTGCACACAGCAAAAACCACATCCATCAACCACAAACATCAGATATCAAAAGCATCAGGCAATATTTTGGATAAAACTCACTGTTAAAGACCACGTTGTTGTCCTTGAAATCCTTCCACTGTTGATACCACTTCGAATCCTTATGCAACACAACTCCCATTGCTTCCCTAGTGTACAACAACTCTGCATTAGTGCACATCCTACAATCCATAAGCTCTGATCCCCCAAGCACTGCAAAATTTCTCCCCTAATGCCTCCTGCATCCAAGTTCCAGCCATGCAAACCCCGAGTTCAACCACTTTTGAGGCTAGCCTGATGACCTAGTTGTAGTATTGCATGCTAGGCCAGTTTCCCTAACCCAGCTTGTCCCTTGAGACAGACTGGACTGGGGATGATACAGTGGCAGCCCTAGAACTTAAGGGAGGGGAAAGGGGGTGGGGGAAAAGAGGCGAGAGCATATCAGCTGTTGCATAATAGGCCAGATTCAGGATTTATATATATGACCTCAGACTGTATTTGGGATCTCTTGCATATTTGTGATCTAGACTGGTCATTGTCAGAGACAATATACTGGGCTTAATGGACCGTGGTCTGATTCAGCACAGCTCATTTCATGTTCTTATCCAGTTTACCCAGGTATCCTTGACCAAGGGCTGCCATTATAGCTTGGTTAGATGGGAGGGGGTTAAAATAAGGGGAGAAAACCCCCCATACTAGCACAAGGGCAGGTTCTGGCTCAGCTGTAAACCCAAAGATAGAAAGAAATAATTAAAAAAGCACCCTATCTTACTCTCCAACTCTAAAAGAAAGCTGCACTCATTTGCTAGCTGACTCCAAACGTTGGCTTTGGTGAAATATGTGGTTATTTA
This sequence comes from Microcaecilia unicolor, assembly GCF_901765095.1. Taxonomy (NCBI): domain Eukaryota; kingdom Metazoa; phylum Chordata; class Amphibia; order Gymnophiona; family Siphonopidae; genus Microcaecilia; species Microcaecilia unicolor. The sequence goes on along the minus strand of NC_044041.1, from coordinate 105,296,731 downwards.
GTGTGTGAGAAGGGTAAGCTTTTAGAAGTCTTCTTACAAACAATTTTATAATGGCCAATAAAAGTAAGCATGAGGTGCTTGAGAAAGATTTGCAGTATCATTTGTGAGCACTAATGGAGTTTAATTGCTCCCCCTCTCCCTAAATACACATTCTCAAGACCAGAAAACTGGAAAGCCATATTAATGAAGATTTAGTTTCTCTACAAATTTTTTCTCTACCTATCTTTGGATTTCTAATTTTCTGAAATGTAACTTTTTTCCAGTTTTTTTTTTAAATTAGGTTCCACTTTTTGTTGTTGTTCTGAATTGTCTGTGCTACCACGGAGCAGTGGCCCACCAGCTGTGAGCAGAAAGGATAGCAAGGAGAGATGAGCATAACAGAGAAAGGCCAATACTTCGGAGAAGAGAGAGAGACAGGGACTATGAGTCATCTAAAGAGACAACTGTGTGCCCTCAAAAAAAAAAAAATCATTTTTGGATAGTTCCTAGGTCTGTCCACTAGGTCACAGACTGGACAGAATCTACAATCACATTAAGGTCTAAAACAATTTCAAACCAATTTACTTCCAACAGATTTCTGCAAACTGCTGTATTAGTGGAGACAACTCAAAATATCACCAACCTATTTCATACAAGAAAAGGATGTCAAAGAATGAAAGGCCCATCTAGCCTTCCCAGCTTACTTCCTGTGGAAGAACCATAATCAGCAAGATCGGTGAAAGGCCATAAAAGCAGAGCAAACTGGGATGCTATGAATGAAAACTCATGGTACCAATGAGGTGGGTTCAGAGTCTGCTGGAAACCCAAAAGAGCAAGAGGAAAAGACTCAAAATCTCCTCCTTTGCTCTGTGCAGCAATCTGAACTATATTTATGCTTTATGTGAATTAGTTTGACCCCTGCCTCAGGTTCCTGCTCTTCAGCTGTCCATGCTGCATTCATGGTTTACATTTATCGGTGCAACACCTGCCTGGGGTTCTGCTTTCAGCATTCCATGCTAATTTCAGTCTTTATAGGAATTATTATTATTATTTATTGCATTTGTATCCCACATTTTCCCACCTATTTGCAGGCTCAATGTGGCTTACAGAGTCCTGTTATGGCATTGTCATTCCAGGATATCAGATACAATTAGTGATGTAAAAAGATTAAGTAAGGGAAAAAAGAAAAGGTTTAGGTGGATAGGCATAGAAGGTAGACTTTCATAACTGGGGCGGGTTGGCGAGGTGATTTAGTGAGGCTATGGGTTCTCTTTGTAGGTCTTGTTGAAGAGATATGTCTTCAGAGATTTACAAAAGTTGGTTATTTCGTCAATAGTTTTCAAGGCAGTAGGTAATGCATTCCACAACTGCGTGCTCATGTAGGAGAAGGTAAGTTGCATGTATCAGCTTGTATTTTAGTCCTTTACAGCTGGGGAAGTGTAGATTAAGAAATTTGCGGGATGATCTTTTGGCGTTTCTGGGAGGCAGGTCCACGAGGTTTAGCATGTAGGTTGGGGCGTCTGCGTGGATGATTTTGTGTACAATCGTGCAGATCTTGAACGCGATGCGTTCCTTAAGTGGGAGCCAGTGAAGTTTCTCTCTTAGGGGTTTTGCACTTTCATATTTATTTTTTCCAAATACGAGTCTAGCAACGGTATTCTGGGCTGTTTGGAGTTTTTTGATAGTCTGTTCTTTGCAGCCAGCGTACAGTGCGTTGCAGTAGTCCAGGTGACTTAGTACCATTGACTGTACCAGGGTACGGAATGCAAGTTTTGATGATTTACTATTCAGCTGTTTGTGCTGTACTCACGCTATATATCTATATCTATCTATCTATCTATCTATCTATATATATATATATATATATATAGCGAATGCTACATACCTGTAGAAGGTATTCTCCGAGGACAGCAGGCTGATTGTTCTCACTGATGGGTGACGTCCACGGCAGCCCCTCCAATCGGAAACTTCACTAGCAAAGTCCTTTGCTAGCCCTCGCGCGCCCGCGCGCACCGCGCATGCGCGGCCGTCTTCCCGCCCGAAACCGGCTCGAGCCGGCCAGTCCAGTATGTAGCAAGACAATACACTTCAAGGGAAGACACAACTCCAAAGGGGAGGCGGGCGGGTTTGTGAGAACAATCAGCCTGCTGTCCTCGGAGAATACCTTCTACAGGTATGTAGCATTCGCTTTCTCCGAGGACAAGCAGGCTGCTTGTTCTCACTGATGGGGTATCCCTAGCCCCCAGGCTCACTCAAAACAACAACATTGGTCAATTGGGCCTCGCAACGGCGAGGACATAACTGAGATTGACCTAAAAAATTTACCAACTAACTGAGAGTGTAGCCTGGAACAGAACAAACAGGGCCCTCGGGGGGTGGAGTTGGATCCTAAAGCCCAAACAGGTTCTGAAGAACTGACTGCCCGAACCGACTGTCACGTCGGGTATCCTGCTGCAGGCAGTAATGAGATGTGAATGTGTGGACAGATGACCACGTCGCAGCTTTGCAAATTTCCTCCATGGTGGCTGACTTCAAGTGGGCTACCGACGCTGCCATGGCTCTAACATTATGAGCCGTGACATGACCCTCAAGAGCCAGCCCAGCCTGGGCGTAAGTGAAGGAAATGCAATCTGCTAGCCAATTGGATATGGTGCGTTTCCCTACAGCCACTCCCCTCTTGTTGGGATCAAAAGAAACAAACAATTGGGCGGACTGTCTGTGGGGCTGTGTCCGCTCCAGATAGAAGGCCAATGCTCTCTTGCAGTCCAATGTGTGCAGCTGACGTTCAGCAGGGCAGGAATGAGGACGGGGAAAGAATGTTGGCAAGACAATTGACTGGTTCAGATGGAACTCCGACACAACCTTTGGCAGAAACTTAGGGTGAGTGCGGAGGACTACTCTGTTGTGATGAAATTTGGTGTAAGGGGCCTGGGCTACCAGGGCCTGAAGCTCACTGACTCTACGAGCCGAGGTAACTGCCACCAGGAAAATGACCTTCCAGGTCAAGTACTTCGGATGGCAGGAATTCAGTGGCTCGAAAGGAGGTTTCATCAGCTGGGTGAGAACGACATTGAGATCCCATGACACTGTAGGAGGCTTGACAGGGGGCTTTGACAAAAGCAAACCTCTCATGAAGCGAACAACTAAAGGCTGTCCTGAGATCGGCTTACCTTCCACTTGGTAATGGTATGCACTGATTGCACTAAGGTGAACCCTTACGGAGTTGGTCTTCAGACCAGACTCAGACAAGTGGAGAAGGTATTCAAGCAGGGTCTGTGTAGGACAAGAGCGAGGATCTAGGGCCTTGCTGTCACACCAGACGGCAAACCTCCTCCAATGAAAGAAGTAACTTCTCTTAGTGGAGTCTTTCCTGGAAGCAAGCAAGATGCGGGAGACACCCTCTGGCAGACCCAAAGAGGCAAAGTCTACGCCCTCAACATCCAGGCCGTGAGAGCCAGGGACTGGAGGTTGGGATGCAGAAGAGCCCCTTCGTCCTGCGTGATGAGGGTCGGAAAACACTCCAATCTCCACGGTTCTTCGGAGGATAACTCCAGAAGAAGAGGGAACCAGATCTGACGCGGCCAAAAGGGAGCAATCAGAATCATGGTGCCTCGGTCTTGCTTGAGTTTCAACAAAGTCTTCCCCACCAGAGGAATGGGAGGATAAGCATACAGCAGACCTTCCCCCCAATCCAGGAGGAAGGCATCCGACGCCAGTCTGCCGTGGGCCTGAAGCCTGGAACAGAACTGAGGGACCTTGTGGTTCACTTGAGATGCGAAGAGATCCACCAGGGGGGTGCCCCACGCCTGGAAGATCTGTCGCACCACACGGGAATTGAGCGACCACTCGTGAGGTTGCATAATCCTGCTCAACCTGTCGGCCAGACTGTTGTTTACGCCTGCCAGATATGTGGCTTGGAGCACCATGCCTTGACGGCGAGCCCAGAGCCACATGCTGACGGCTTCCTGACACAGGGGGCGAGATCCGGTGCCCCCCTGCTTGTTGACATAGTACATGGCAACCTGATTGTCTGTCTGAATTTGGATAATTTGGTGGGACAGCCGATCTCTGAAAGCCTTCAGAGCGTTCCAGATCGCTCGCAACTCCAGAAGATTGATCTGTAGATCGCTTTCTTGGAGGGACCACCTTCCTTGGGTGTGAAGCCCATCGACATGAGCTCCCCATCCCAGGAGAGACGCATCCGTGGTCAGCACTTTTTGAGGTTGAGGAATTTGGAAGGGACGTCCCAGAGTCAAATTGGAGCAAATCGTCCACCAATACAGGGATTCGAGAAAACTCGTGGACAGGTGGATCACGTCCTCTAGACCCCCGGCGGCCTGATACCACTGGGAGGCTAGGGTCCATTGAGCAGATCTCATGTGAAGGCGGGCCATGGGAGTCACATGAACTGTGGAAGCCATGTGGCCCAGCAATCTCAACATCTGCCGAGCTGTGATCTGCTGGGACGCTCGCACCCGCGAGACGAGGGACAACAAGTTGTTGGCCCTCGCCTCTGGGAGATAGGCGCGAGCCGTCCGAGAATCCAGCAGGGCTCCGATGAATTCGAGTTTCTGCACTGGGAGAAGATGGGACTTTGGGTAATTTATCACAAACCCCAGTAGCTCCAGGAGGCGAATAGTCATCTGCATGGACTGCAGGGCTCCTGCCTCGGATGTGTTCTTCACCAGCCAATCGTCGAGATATGGGAACACGTGCACCCCCAGCCTGCGAAGCGCCGCTGCTACCACAGCTAGGCACTTTGTGAACACCCTGGGCGCAGAGGCGAGCCCAAAGGGTAGCACACAGTACTGGAAGTGGCGTGCGCCCAGCTGAAATCGCAGATACTGTCTGTGAGCTGGCAGTATCGGGATGTGTGTGTAGGCATCCTTCAAGTCCAGAGAGCATAGCCAATCGTTTTGCTGAATCATGGGGAGAAGGGTGCCCAGGGAAAGCATCCTGAACTTTTCTTTTACGAGATATTTGTTCAGGGCCCTTAGGTCTAGGATGGGACGCATCCCCCCTGTTTTCTTTTCCACAAGGAAGTACCTGGAATAGAACCCCAGCCCTTCTTGCCCGGATGGCACGGGCTCGACCGCATTGGCGCTGAGAAGGGCGGAGAGTTCCTCTGCAAGTACCTGCTTGTGCTGGAAGCTGTAGGACTGAGCTCCCGGTGGACAATTTGGAGGTTGTGAGGCCAAATTGAGGGTGTATCCTTGCCGGACTATTTGGAGAACCCACTGATCGGAGGTTATGAGAGGCCACCTTTGGTGAAAAGCTTTCAACCTCCCTCCGACAGGCAGGTCGCCCGGCACTGACACTTGGATGTCGGCTATGCTCTGCTGGAGCCAGTCAAAAGCTCGCCCCTTGCTTTTGCTGGGGAGCCGCGGGGCCTTGCTGATTCGCACGCTGCTGACGAGAGCGAGCGCGCTGGGGCTTAGCCTGGGCCGCAGGCTGTCGGGAAGGAGGATTGTACCTACGCTTGCCAGAAGTATAGGGAACAGTCTTCCTTCCCCCGAAAAATCGTCTACCTGTAGAGGTAGAAGCTGAAGGCTGCCGGCGGGCGAACTTGTCGAATGCGGTGTCCCGCTGATGGAGAGACTCTACCACCTGCTCGACTTTTTCGCCAAAAATGTTATCCGCACGGCAAGGCGAGGTCCGCAATCCGCTGCTGGATTCTATTCTCCAGGTCGGCGGCACGCAGCCATGAGAGCCTGCGCATCACCACACCTTGAGCAGCGGCCCTGGACGCAACATCAAAAGTGTCATAAACTCCTCTGGCCAGGAATTTTCTGCACGCCTTCAGCTGCCTGACCACCTCCTGAAAAGGCTTGGCTTGCTCAGGGGGAAGAGCATCAACCAAGCCCGCCAACTGCCGCACATTATTCCGCATGTGTATGCTCGTGTAGAGCTGGTAAGACTGGATCTTGGACACGAGCATAGAGGAATGGTAGGCCTTCCTCCCAAAGGAGTCTAAGGTTCTAGCGTCCTTGCCCGGGGGCGCCGAAGCATGTTCCCTAGAACTCTTAGCCTTCTTTAGGGCCAAATCCACAACTCCAGAGTCATGAGGCAACTGAGTGCGCATCAGCTCTGGGTCCCCATGGATCCGGTACTGGGACTCGATCTTCTTGGGAATGTGGGGATTAGTTAATGGCTTGGTCCAGTTCGCAAGCAATGTCTTCTTCAGGACATGGTGCAAGGGAACAGTGGACGCTTCCTTAGGTGGAGAAGGATAGTCCAGGAGCTCAAACATTTCAGCCCTGGGCTCGTCCTCCACAACCACCGGGAAGGGGATGGCCGTAGACATCTCCCGGACAAAGGAGGCAAAAGACAGACTCTCGGGAGGAGAAAGCTGTCTCTCAGGAGAGGGAGTGGGATCAGACGGAAGACCCTCAGACTCCTCGTCAGAGAAATATCTGGGATCTTCCTCTTCCTCCCACGAGGCCTCACCCTCGGTGTCAGACACAAGTTCACGGACCTGTGTCTGCAACCTCGCCCTGCTCGACTCCGTGGAACCCCGTCCACGATGGGGGCGTCGAGAGGTAGACTCCCTCGCCCGCATCGGCGAAGCTCCCTCCGCCGACGTAGTCGGGGAGCCTTCCTGGGAGGTGGCCGCGGTCGGTACCGCACGCGGTACCGACGTCGGGGACCTCAACCCGGGCGATGGGCCAGCCGGCGCCACGCTCGACGGTACCGGTGGCGCAAGCACCGCCGGTACCGGAGGGGTAGGGCGCAACAGCTCTCCCAGAATCTCTGGGAGAACGGCCCGGAGGCTCTCGTTTAGAGCGGCTGCAGAGAAAGGCTGAGAGGTCGATGCAGGCGTCGACGTCAGTACCTGTTCCGGGCGTGGAGGCTGTTCCGGGCTGTCCAGAGCGGAGCGCATCGACACCTCCTGAACAGAGGGTGAGCGGTCCTCTCGGTGCCGATGCCTGCTGGGTGCCGAATCCCTCGGCGACCCAGAGCTCTCGGTGCCGACACGGGGAGGAGACCGGTGTCGATGCTTCTTCGATTTCTTCCGAAGCATGTCACCGGAGCTCCCCGGCACCGACGAGGAGGACGTCGAATCCATCCGTCGCTTCCTCGGGGCCGAGACTGAAGAAGGTCGATCTCGGGGGGGCTGTACCGCAGGAGCCCTCAGGGTAGGCGGAGACCCACCCGAGGGCTCACCGCCACCAGCAGGGGAATGGACAGCCCTCACCTGCACTCCACCCGATGCACCACCGTCCGACGACATCAGCAGACGAGGTCCTGGTACCACCGACGTCGATGCAGCTATCCGATGTCTCGGCGCCGATGCAGAGGCCCGATGCCTCGATGCACTCGATGCAGGGGCGGCCGAGGAAGATGGTCTGGACGCTGACGACGTCGATGCACTCGAAGATCCCGGTGCCGATGCCGACGAAGAGCCCGAGAACAACACGTTCCACTGGGCTAGTCTCGCTACCTGAGTCCGCCTTTGAAGCAGGGAACACAGACTGCAGTTCTGAGGGCGGTGCTCGGCCCCCAGACACTGAAGACACGACGAGTGTCGATCAGTGAGCGAGATAACCCGGGCGCACTGGGTGCACTTCTTGAAGCCGCTGGAAGGCTTCGATGTCATGGGCGGAAAAATCACGCCGGCGAAATCAAAAGCCGAAATGGCGAAATTTGAAGCACCAAATTTAGAGGGAGAAAAAATCTCGACCGAGGCCGAAAAGAGGCCTACCCCGACGACGAAAGAAAACTTACCGGGGCAAAAAAGCTGGAAGTACGGGGAGGATTTACACGAAACCCGGCGGGGGGTTTCCGGAGCACTTCCCGACTAGGACAAAGCTTTCCCGAAGGAAAAAAACACGTTCAAAACAAATTGGACGCGCGAGGTCGACTTTCCGGGGCTCGACACGGCGAAAACACGACCGTACCGAGTGCGGACAAAAGAAGACTGGCCGGCTCGAGCCGGTTTCGGGCGGGAAGACGGCCGCGCATGCGCGGTGCGCGCGGGGGCTAGCAAAGGACTTTGCTAGTGAAGTTTCCGATTGGAGGGGCTGCCGTGGACGTCACCCATCAGTGAGAACAAGCAGCCTGCTTGTCCTCGGAGAAATATATATATATATATAAAATGTGAGTACAGCACAAACAGCCGAATAATAAATCATTAAAACTTACATGCCTATAATATCCACAGATATATATCTGTGGGTATTGAAAAACAGCACATCGATTTACTCAGCTTCCTAAAAAGCCATAATGGATAAGCAGCAGAAATGTTCAAAAGCTTTTAAATGAAGCAAAAGTAAAAGGGACATGTATACAATCTTATTCTTGCCTACTGATTTATTTTTAAAAAAGTTAATACTGCTGCTATCAAGAAGTATTTTAACACAGCTCACTGTGCATGAGCTCTGCAGAGTGTCCTGTCCCAAATATAAAATGAATCTGGATACACATGGTCATATTTAAATTATGGGCATCAATTGGAAATAGGAGGCTGAAGACCCAACATGAAGACAATGCCAGAGGGACTACTACAGTCTGTCTTGTATATAGCAAGACAGATCAGAATGGGCTGGAATGGGTTTTGATGGCAACTCCGATAGTTGGAAAGTAGGACCAGTGCAGGGTAGACTTTTTTTTAATGGTTTAAGCTCTGAAAACAGCAAGGATGGATCAGGATCAAGCATGGGTATTTTTAATATCACATTTGTATTATATGGTATGAATGTGGGTCCTGTATATCTCAATGGAGGAGAGGAAGACAACGTAAAGCAGAACTTAGCAAATAAAAAGTTGTAATACTACTATAGGTGGGAAAATAGGTGGGAAAATGTGGGATACAAATGCAACAAATCCTATATAATAAAACGCACCTCCAACATTCTGAAGCTGACTGCATGGCTGAGGCATTCCTGCTCTCTGTATCCATCTCCTGAATTGACATCACGTACTTCCGGGTTCGTCACAAGCAGAAGTGACCAACCACACGAGGTTTCTCGGCTTCAGAATGATGGAGGTGCATTTTATTAAACAGGATTGGTCAGTTCCTTGAAGCACAGCCAGAGCTCAGCGTCCTGCACAGTAATGCTCAGACACCAGAGAGAGAGGGGGGCCTGACACAAGAGAGAGGGAGGGAGGGGGGGTGGGTGAGGTATCTCTGTCACACACACACACTCTCTCTCTCACACAGTCAATGTCTTTCTCACTCTCACACACTGTCTCTCACACATTCTATGTCTCACAGTATCACATTCGCTCTCTCTGTGTCACACAGTCACTCACACACTCTCTTGGTCTCATACACTCAGTCTCACAGAGAGTCTGTCTCTCACACACACTCTCTCTCTCTCGCACACACTGTATCTGTGTGAAACACACTCTCTCTCTCTCACACTGTGTCTCACATACGCACTTGCACACACTCTCATTCTCACATACACACACTCTCTCACAGACACACTCGCACCCAGACTCACTCTCTCTCTCACACACTCGCACATTCACTCTCTCTCTCACAGTCACTCTCACATACACTCTCTCTCTCACACACACAGTCACTCTCACATACACTCTCTCAAACATACACACTCCGAGGAAAACCTTGCTAGCGCCCGTTTCATTTGTGTCAGAAACGGGCCTTTTTTACTAGTAAATAAATAAATTCTATTGTCGGTTCAATAATGATTTGATAATGAATGACTATTGAGCAGACTGGATGAACCATGCATGTCTATCTGCCATCATTTTCTATGTTACTATTGGGCTCATTTTTGAAAGAGAAGGACGTCCAACTTTCGACATAAATCGGAAGATGGACGTCCTTCTCCCAGAGATGTCCAAATCGGTATAATGGAAACCCGATTTTGGACGTCTCCAACTGCAGTCTGTCGCAAGGACATCCAAATTTCAAGGGGGTGTGTCAGAGGCGTAGCGAAGGCAGGACTTGGGCGTGCCTAACACTTGGACATTTTCACCCTGACCAGTTTTTCTTACGAATAAGGCACAAAAAGGTGGCCGAAATGACCACCGAAGAGAATCGGGGATGACCTCCCGTTACTCCCCCAGTGGTCACTAACCCCCTCCCACCCTCAAAATACATCTTTAAAAATATGTCGTGCCAGCCTCAGATGTCATACTCAGGTCCATGACAGCGCATGAAGATCCCAGGAGCAGTTTTAGTGGGTACTGCAGTGCACTTCAAACAGGCGGACCCAGGCCCATACCCCCCTACCTGTTACATTTAGCTCTCCAAAACCCACCACAAACCCACTGTACCCATATATAGGTGCCCCCCCCTTCACCCATAAGGGCTATGGTAGTGGTGTATAGCTGTGGGTAGTGGGTTTTGGCGGGGTTTGGGGGGCTCCGCACACAAGGTAAGGGAACTATGCTCCTGGGAGCATTTTATGAAGTCCACTGCAGTGCCCCCTAGGGTGCCTGGTTGGTGTCCTGGCATGTCAGGGGGACCAGTGCACTACAAATGCTGGCTCCTACCACCTCCAAATGGCTTGCATTAGGACATGGATGTCTTTGGTTTCAAAAATCGCCGAAAGTCAGAAATGTCCATGTCTAGGGACGTCCAAAATGTAAGGATTTGGACGTCTCTGATGATATTTTCGAAACGAAAGATGGGCGTCCATCTTTTTTTTAAAAAAAACAGGTTTCCCTGCCCCTGGATTTCGCCATTTTGCAAGGACGTCCAAACCGCAACTTGGACATTTCTTTCGAAAATGCCCTTCCATGATTACCATGTCACCAATTCCAAGGCTCAGAGAGCCTCACCAAGTCTAGCAGATTTTGCCCTCTCTTTGGCCTGCATGCCCCACTGAGTCTCACCACTGAACCCATTCTGCTAAGAGAGGACTTACAAAGGACACAACCCGGGAAGAAGGAAGTGGTGCTTGATAGGTGAATATAAGATGAAAGTGAAGCAGAATATAGATAACAGAAATAGATAAGTGAATACACTACACTGGGCTGGGCCACTGGCAGTGCACAGCATTCTTGCTCAAATCATCCATCCTCAGCCAGGACAGCTAGGATATTAGACACAATTCTCACAGCCCATGGGGTGAATGTGTGTGTGTGTAAGGGGGGGGGGGGGGGGGGGGAGGGGGGGGGGAAGGGAAATGGGACTTGATATACCGCCTTTCTGAGGTTTTTGCAACTACATTCAAAGCGGTTTACATATATTCAGGTACTTATTTTGTACCAGGGGCAATGGAGGGTTAAGTGATTTGCCCAGAGTCACAAGGAGCTGCAGTGGGAACTGAACTCAGTTCCCCAGGATCAAAGCCCACTGCACTAACCACTAGGCTACTCCTCCACTCCAAGTCATCTATGCTTGTAATGTTATGGAAGAAATCCTGGCAAGGGAGATCCTTTTGCATCTCAACTCCATCCCAAATTAATGATTAATTCTTTATGTAACTAGTTCTTTTTATTACATCCCATAATAGATAAGTCAGCAGGAGTTTTCACAAGCTTTTAATGAAGCTTGGCACTTAGCACGTGCTAAGCTTTAGTAAAAGGACCCCTCAGTTCTGTACCTAAGGAAAATGAGGGGGAAGTGACTTGCCCTACATCACAAGGACTGTAAGTTGATAAGAAATTAGTTCTTGCCGCTTTTTTGCATGGTCCCCAGCCAAGATCAGTTACTGCAATCAGTGGGGGCTCAGTAAGTTGGGAGGGGTTTAGAAAATAAGGGGAATATATCTGGGTAGTTGTGAATGTAAGTTCATGGTGTCAGGTACCAGCTCTGGTTCTTATTGAGCTGGAACCCATAGGAGCAACAGGAAAACTGCCAGGTTTAAAGAAAAATAAAATGTAATGTTAATATATACATCCCTAGAGACAGGAGACTTTTTCCCACCACACTGCACATTCCCAAATCGCTCTCATACATACTCGTTGGCTTCAAACACTTTCTCCTCTTTGGATTTGTCTGTGGAAAATTCAGTTCTCTTTCTCAGGGTCTCCGGGGCTCTGTAAGGACCAGTCTGGCCAAGCACGCTCTCATCAATCTCTTTCTTAACCGTTTCAACCCCCTGCAAGATCACAGATATGGAAAACAGGATCATACCATAGAGGAATAAAATGCCAAACCCATACAGCAGGAACCTATCAAGGCACATGAACTAAGCACATGAACTCTGCTTAGAAAGCACATTCCTAGAAAGAGACTTGTGTTTCTACCCTGGGATAACATCTATTTTATCCACTCCCCAAAATTACTCATTCATGGCCCAGATTTTTCAGTACAAGTAGGGCTAAGGCTAAGTGCTTTGAAAATACGCCTCAACCCCCCCCCCCCCCCCCCCCCCCCCCCTTCCGAGTTTGCTGGAACAATTTTGAAACGGTGTGCCTTTTTATGTCACAAAAAAATAAATGTTCTGCAACTTCTGGAATTCTAGAAAAGGGGACAAGGAGAGCTGTACAACCAAAAATACTTGTGAACAGGGAGCAGAGAGATGCTTCAGATCTGGAGGTCCTGAGCTGAGCCACTGGTGATGTTGCTGGGAAAACTCCTGGTGTAGTAGGAGCAGTTGTCACTGAACCAAGCAGAAGTTGCTCTGCCCCAACAGTGATATCACACACCGTCAGCTCCTGTATAAAATCAAGCCCTGTTGCAACACGGCTGCGAGCCTATGCCTCGTGCTTCAGGGCCAGTCATTCTGCTCTTGGTGATGGGGGAAAGGAAGAATAAAGCTAAGGTAACTGCTTCTGGTTCAGGCACTACTGTTTCTTTAACTGATCCTATACATAGTTTCTGCAAGCCTAATAGTGTAGCTTCTGTAGTGAATGTCTTAGATAGGAATCTGTTTCCTTGCTATCCGGGGTGTTCCTCAGCCCGATTATTAGGGCTTCTCCCTTGCCATCAGTTTTAAGTCATTCTAATAAGTGAGTGCTGGCCCCCTCCACTCTGGTTTCCTCCTCTTTAAAGTTCTGTTCCTTTACTACTCCTAAGCCAGTTCCAATTTCAAAATTGAAGTTTGTTGCAGGAGACTCTACACCTTTGACGTAATTTCCTCTACTGAAGTATCACTGAATGATATTTGGAGATTAGTCTTTCACATAGATTCCTCTTTGCAAAATACTTTGGTGCAGACTGTTCAGTTCTCCTTATCTGTTTCAGGGGCAAGATGATATCACAACATAGCAAATGTCAGCTGATAAAGACCAGCATGGTCCAACCAGTCTGCCCAAGAAGGTGGCCAGAGTCGAATCTGGTACTCTGCACAGATTCTACTTCTATGGGATTAAGTATACTAGTGTTTAATCATGAAGAAGTCTGCCCAGCCCTGGTCCTACTTCCCAACTACTGGAGCTGCTGTGGAAGCCCACTCCAGCCTTGATCCTGATCCATTTTTGCGCATTGGTCTACTCACTGGAGAACTGCAGACAGCAATGGTTCAAGTAGCTGCTGTATCTTTTGTTAAGAACAGTCTTTTGCTATATAAACAAAATGAGGTTATGGAAAATGCCGGGATCTGGGGGCAGATTCCATAATCTCTGCAGTTCCTAAATTACGGTGTTCTTTTCTGTTTCTGGTTACGATCTATTTTGGATTGTGAATTGCTCTGTTATGCTGTTCAAAAAGCAATATATTAAGTTTAATAAACCATAAACCCGTAGGGCACAGAATCTTAGATTTTTGAATTTTCCTAAAATTCGAATGTCGTCTTCCATCCACTATTTTATTTAGGAAATATCTAAAGGAAGCTTTGTTGCTTGTTAATGCAGATACCGTGGCCTTTTCTAGAATGTTTTATGCGTCTTCTAGGTCTTTGTTGCTGATACCGATGTTGATCATCTGACTCGGGAATCTCCCAGGAGTTTGGATTTGACCAACTTTCTGGAGTCCTCAGTAGGTGAAATTTCAACTAGAACCTTTTTGGTGGTAACTAACCACCGAGGTGGACAACATATATAGATATATTGAAAGATTATTTTCCTAAGAAAGATTTATTTTTATTTATTTTTGTTACATTTGTACCCCGCACTTTCCCACTCATGGCAGGCTCAATGTGGCTTACATGGGGCAATGGAGGGTTAAGTGACTTGCCCAGAGTCACAAGGAGCTGCCTGTGCCTGAGGTGGGAATCAAAATCAGTTCCTCAGGACCAATGTCCACCACCCTAACCACTAGGCATATGTTTTCTAGTCCCAAAACAACAATATTTCCTAATATATCTAGAGCTAACAGGTATGACAAAAGCTGTTACTTCAGTTGAAACCTCGTGTTTTAGTTATGGGCAGTTTTTTTGTTTTTATTCCCCTATAAACATTTGTTTAGCTACCAGGCACTAGATGCAGATCCTTCTCATTTGGAGAATTTTCTCAAGGACAAGTCTCCTCCATAAGGAAAGAATACTAGAAATTTTGGAATGACCTAGCTTTTTCTTCTTTGTTGTAGTTTCTTTTGTGAACTTCAATAGGGCAAGTTTTGGGTATCTGTTTACAATTTAGGAGTAGATAGTCAAAACAGCTCCTACTAGTTAGACCCCACTGAGCTAGCCAGCTGTCAATATTCAGCGGCACTTTAGTGCCGCTGAGTATCACTGCTAACCAGGTTAGGGGCAGGGTGGGGACGGAGTCAGGGCAGAGCGACTGGCTAAGTAAGCACAACGTTAGCACAGCAAAACAGGTAACTTTAAGTGTAGAGTTAACCAGGCACTGGTCTAAATATCAACAGACGTCTGATTAAAATCTAGGTCAGCTGACATACCCAGATATTCAGTGTCGGGAGCGAAGCATGCCCCGGCATTGAATGTCCAGGTATAGGTCAGCTCATGGCTGGAAGCGGTTTATAAACCGCTGAACGCCGCAGGCTTAATACTGACCTCTTAGAATTTACTCCAGTTTTGTGATGTTTCTCATTTTCTCCATGATGTTGGCTTTAATATGTTTTCTATTTGGGGGTTTTTTTTTTTTGTTTTGATACATAATTTTCTTTATATTTTCCTTTATCTTTGTGTAAATTGTACAAGTTCTGAAGGAAAATAAAATAAAAAAAAACTTGTAGAACATGAACTGTATAGCTTTTGCCCCTCATTTTCACTGCACTGTATTGTGGAATTTTTCTCTCTCCAATTGCAATAAATTAATATGCTGATTCAAAACTGTGTCATCTCAGTGATCTGCAGTATTTTTATGCTAAACCTGGCCCATCTGTCTTGATCATCTGTCAAACCATCTTCAGCTTCATTTCATGCTGAGCATCTTTTCTTCCATTTTCCAATCCCTTCCAGACTGCTGTAGGTTAACTCTCTAACTCTATAAAGGGCATGTGCATAGTTACAGAATAGTACGACTTATGCACATAATTGGCCCTTATTGGTGCTTAAAGATAATTATCAATAACTGGCCTTAACTAATACCAACTTGCAGCTATGCACATTAATTATGACCCTATTCTACAGAGTGCGTGTGTAAATTGTCTAGCGAGTAATTGCAAAGGGGTCATTCACGTGAAAGGAACATGTATGGGTCATGGGCATTCCACCTATTCTAGTGTGCACATTTTAGAATACTGCCGTTACACATACAAGGCATCAAATTTAGGCGTACGCATTTACACCTGCCACAGATGCATAAGTGGTCATGTTGAAATGTTGGCACATCAATGCCAACTTTCGCTAGTATTCTATAAGGAGAAATTAGGTCTTACCTGAACATTTTCTTTTCCAGAACCTGTGGGATAGTTGTGTCCATCAACCAGCAGATGGAGATAGAGAACTGAAAACTGAACCGAAAAATCTCTCGCTTGGCATCCAGTCCAGCTCCACAGCATTTACATACAAAAGCAGTAAGGAGAAACTCAGAACAAACATAACAACCTTAAACTAACCAGAAGAGCAAACGTGTGCACCTCTCTCATCTCTGGACAACTTGTAGAGAACAAGAGATATGCAGGAAGCACAATGCAAGGCTGACCCATGACTTTGCATCAACTGACACCTTGGGGGGGGGGGGGGGGCACCTCTGGAATAGTGGGAAGGACTAATGGAAAGAAAATCATCAGGTAAGACCTAATTTCTCTTTCACTACATAGCTTCCCACTATTCCATAACCTGTGGGATGTTCAAAAGCAATCCCTAGAGTTGAGTGGGATCCTGGCGCTGCCACCCTGAGGATGGCAGCCCCAAAACTGGCATCCGAGTGCTCCACAACATCCACCCTGTAGTGCTTGGCAAAGGTATGCAGTGGTGACCATGTCACTGCCTTGCAAATATTCACCAGAGACAATAAGGTAATTTCCATTCAGGATGTTGCTGTATGCCCTGTAAAATGAGCCCGCAAGTCTTGAGGAGCCTACTTCCCTGTAAGCAAATAAGATGATGTGATAATCTCCTTCAGCCGTCTAGCAATTGTGGGCTGGGAAGCCATGAGGTGCCAAGCCTCTATTTATCAAAAAGCACAGTGTCCGATTTGCGAAACTCATTTGTGACTTACAGATATCTAATGAACACACTACGCACATCAAGAAAAAAATATTGAGCCTCTTAAGTCCTCTCTCAAAGACGGAAGCTCCACAGATTGGCTGAGATGAAATGCTGATACCACTTTCAGAAGAAAGGAAGGAACTGTGCACAGGAAGGCCACTCCCCTACCTCTGAAAAGCGAAGAAAGGGATCTCGACAAGAGAGCCCGAAGCTCCAAAACTCTACATGCCGATGCAACAGCCACCAAGAACGCTGTCTTTAGTGTAAGATCTTTTAAGGAGGCCTTCTGGAGTTGCTCAAAAGGAGACTTCTGAAGAGCCCAAAGGACTAAATTAAGGTACCATTTTGGACTAGAGTGTTGCACGGGGACAGAAATCAAACCTGTCTCCACAGGAATCTAACCCATCCTTGCTGGAAGTAAGTTCCCTCCATCCCAGCCCCTACCGCACTGCAGACACCTTGCTGCCCCCCTTCACTTAGAAAGAGATCTGCATGAAATATTTATTTATGGAAACCACTAGTCCCTAAAACATGCTCAAAACAGAATAATCCATTTGTACAAAAGAGATGAGGTGAAGATGTGATTCCGTGTGCCCCAATGAAAGGAGAGTTTAATTTTATTTCCAATCTTTAACACACCAAGCTTCCAAAGGCAGATTATAACAGTTAAGATGAACCACAAGTAAACAGGTTATCCTCAATTAAATTTGGCTATGTATTACTGTATTGTATAGAACAGTGTAGAAAAATGAGCACAAAACACAGCCTTTATTAGTGCTGTTTCAACCAGCTAAAATAATTTTTGAAGCTGTTTTAGTGATATCCATTTTTTATTTCATGATCTACATATGGGAAGCTTTCAAATACATTAAAAAGCTGTCAAATAAGAAAAAAAAATCTTTTGTCCTCCACCTTTTAAGGCACTGCCTACCAACTGTAACAGCTTTTGACTTTTTACAGATGGACCATTCATAGGCAGTCCCTTATTTCTAAAAATCTTTTGCTATTGTTTTCAATAGCATCTGCTATTATTTTGGGTGAACCAGTGTGGCAGCAATCTCCGCCTACTGGCTTCAACACATTGAACTAGATAGCCTCGTACCATCTCCTGTTCTCAATCTAATCTCCTTACTCCATTTTCCCCTCTTCCCTGCACCTAAACTCTGCATCCTCCACCCCTCCAGCCCTGGGTGCCCTCCCTGCACATACCTGAAGTCACCTTGGTGGTCTAGTGGCTTGCTTTGTGGCAGGAAAGGTCCCCATTCTTTCCTGATCGCTGCTGCTGATCCGTCTCGCTACCACCGCTTGTTTAAAATGTCTGCCGAGACTACATGCAGTGGCCTTGCAAGATGTCCTCTAAAGTCTCACGAGGCCACTGCTGAAGTCTCGGCAGCCAGGTTGTTGTGCTGGAAAAGGACAGCTCCACAAGAAACAGGGGAGAGGTGAAAGGAGGGAAGAAGTAAAATTGTAGGGCAGCAGAGACAGGGATCTGAAGACCTTCAGATATGACTCTGCAGTGCAGACTCAAGTGAGCCACAAAGCTCAACTAGGAACCAGATGACCAACTGGACCAGGAGCAGAACCAGAGGATGAAAATTGTGTCTGTACACCTGCTGGAGATAGAAAATACTGAGGGGTTGGACTGGATGCCAAGACAGATGGAGATAGAGAACTGAAAACTGAGCTGAGATAACTATCCCACAGGTTCTGGAATAATGGGAAGCTACATAATAGAATGGCAGTTATGTATTAATTGCCATTATAAAATTTGCACACAAAAGTTTGGTACCTAACTAAGCCTTTCTTGAATTGACCCCTATGTAATCCAGTTGAGCATGCCATCTGTTTTTCTTTTGTCAAAGTACTGTAAAATTAAGTCACTGGAAACCTCCTTCCTTACCTCCTCATCAAAACCTTACAGTAGCATGGTACAGACCAGAGTGCTTGCTTTACTTCAGGTCATTCTGTACAGTTGTCTTCTCCATGCACCCCACCACGTTCATCAGGCAAGCTGTTTTTATCTATGTTCATGTCCTTCTCCATCACTGCATCTCTACTCTGCACTTTCTATCCTGTGTACTGTGTCCCCCTCTGGCCATATTTTAAGGCTCACCTAGAATTTTACTTTTTTGAGGCGAACCTTAAAGTCTGGCACATTTTGATCACAGGCTTGTAAAATGAACCATGTTTAAAAATATAAATGAATTTCCTGAAAGCTTTTGTGTGTGTTGTCTCCACTGTAAGCTCTATGGAGAAGGAACTCTTTCTAATGGGTATCTGTACAACGCTATGTACAACAAGTAACACTACAGAAATGAGAAGCAGCAGCAGAACCATCAACAAGATAAGGACATGGACCTTTTCATAAAATTCAGGCAAGGTACCAGGATAAACCTTACTCTATTTACAAAATTGCCTCTATATTATGGGTCCGTCGTCATTTCTGCAATTCAGCTGTGATTTACAGTTTTGCTCAGAGAAGTACATTTTTCTTAAATATTAGCGCACATGGTTGAGGCTTTCACACTTCGCAGTAATAGGTCACTTTTCAAAAAAAGTTAGAGCAGAATAGGACATTACACCATTGTTTTATTTTTCCTGTCCATCTAGCTCTGGATTTTACAGCTGAGTTTTACATATGGTTAGAAAGCAGTTCAAACTGATGCTATAGG
This sequence comes from Microcaecilia unicolor, assembly GCF_901765095.1. NCBI lineage: Eukaryota > Metazoa > Chordata > Amphibia > Gymnophiona > Siphonopidae > Microcaecilia > Microcaecilia unicolor. The sequence continues at coordinate 105,277,665 of NC_044041.1, read as the reverse complement.
TCAGAGTACATGGCACTGGAAGAGTCAGAGGTCTCAGTGCTATTTACCTGTGAAATGGCTTTGAACGCTGCAGACTTGCCAAGTTTCTCTCCACCTTTGGAAACGGACTCTGCCGACTGCTTTGCTGTTTTTGCTGCTTCTTCCACTCCTTCCTTTATTTTTCTGCCAATATCACTCTTACCGACTTCATCTAAACTCTGTAAGAAAAGGGCAAGGATAAATGAAAAGGAACCCCCATGATTCTGTTACTTCCAAGTCCATTTCTAAAGGCCAGCCAGGGATGCTGCAACATTGGTGTGCACATCATGCTGGCGACCTGGGTTTGATTCCTGGGTCGGCTCTGCAGAGACAGCACCCATTGCTCCTAAGCAGGGTCTCTCAGGTTTTTGCTCAACAACACTACTCAATGGTCAGATGTAGGCCCCATGAAAGCCAGGCTCTGGAGGCATCTACAGTTTGATGGCTGAACCAAGTTGGAAGGGGGATTTTTTTAAAAAGTGCCATAACTAAACAGGGGCCTGTTCTGATTGAGCCTGAACCACAAAAAAAGGAAGAGAAAACCCAGGCCACAAAAAAGGAAACAAGTGCTCTCAGTGTGTCTGCTCCACTGATATTCTCAAGATGTTTGGTTTGTAATTACATGAAGGCCAGCAGAAATCCTGTGCTAAGATTGGTCATTAAAGGTCCAAACCCATATCAATATTTCAGTACAAAATATCAGAAAAGATTCAATCCATACCTATGCCTCAGGCTAACAGCACACCTATTATATGTTCGGGTGGTGAGAAAGACATCTGAGGCAAATTTTACCAGCTTCCTTAGGAAATAGCAATATCAAAGGGAAACAGGTTTGATATTTAAATGTCCTAAGGAACCCTCCCCTTTCAAGTTTTTAGCTCTTCCTGACTTAAAGATACTCTCACAAAAAGTTTGTACTGTTGGGCAGACTGGATGGACCAAGTCTTTATCTGCCATCATTTACTATGTTATGTTTTACTTCACTATACATGGCTACTCTTATGTTCTTACATGTATATAAAAAATTGCCGAGACAAATAGCAGCCAGGGCTGAAGCTTCGCAGATTCCTGCTTTTAATCACTATTTTCCTACTTGCACTAATTCAGCCTGTTCTGTGTGTTTGTTATTAATACACACGCATAGATTTTTCTATGAAATTGTACAAAACTGGACCTAACCACTACAGTCTCCAGTTCCTGTTCCATTTCAGCTGTTAATACTGTTCTAGACCGGGGCAATACTGCTAAAGCTTTACCTTGTTTTTGACCGCTGTTATCTAACTGCATCAGGGTCTCTCTATTCTGGCTCCTGACTCAGTCTAACAGGACCAATAACATTCTGCACTAAATCAAGTACTCTCTCTTTTGGAATACAAGGAATGTAATTCTTTGTTTAACTTTACCAATGTGTCTTTTTTAAATTTATTTTTAATAAAGCGACCCTCTTTTTACAGTGAATTGAGGACCCAACACATTTTTAACCTGGAAAAGATGCTTTACAATTCTTGAGAATGAATACGAGGAAGGACACCTCTTTGACTGTACCGCTTAACTCCTCAAGTTTCTTTCTTAGCACTTCTGAGGTCTTCACAGTTTCAGATTCGATGGACTTCTGCAAAACAAAGAGAAAATTGGCTTGTCATTGAAGGAAAAAGCGTAGCTGCTGCATGAGTCATGTTACAGTGGCAGCGATTTTCAGACCCTGCTATATCTCATTATCAAGTGGTGAAACTCAGAGCAGGTGCAACTGTCCGGCCTGAATCCTACATTCAAGCAATCGGTGCCTGTTCCCAAAGGAGATCTACTCTGTTCTCAGACTATAATTAGCAAGTACTGTTAAAGAAGACTGCTGAGACTACAAATGCAGGTTAAAGTATGTGCTGTGGAATGAAACATTTGGGAGTGGCAATTTTCAAAGAGCCCATTTCCATGAGTAAACACAATTTTATCTGCAGAAATGTCTCCCCATATATGGGAAAATTAGGTTCTTACCTTGATAATTTTCTTTTAGTCACAGCAGATGAATCCATTGATGGGTTGTATCCACCTACCAGCAGGTGGAGATAGAGAACACTGAAAGCACATGGTGTTCTAGGATGCCCAACCCCCTCTGCCTTCAGTAGTGGAGGAGTGGCCTAGTGGTTAGGGTGGTGGACTTTGGTCCTGGGGAACTGAGGAACTGAGTTCGATTCCCGGCACAGGCAGCTCCTTGTGACTCTGGGCAAGTCACTTAACCCTCCATTGCCCCATGTAAGCCGCATTGAGCCTGCCATGAGTGGGATAGCGCGGGGTACAAATGTAACAAAATAAATAAATAAATAAAAATAAAAATATGAAATTTCCAAAGGAGAGTGAATAAAAAAGGCAATATAACAAATTTCCCTCACAGAGAACAAACGCTCCTGAACCAGGGCAATAACCAAACAAAGGAGGGACGTTATCAACCTCCCGCAATAAAAACAGCATGTAGAAACTCTGATAGCTTGTCTTCAAGTACTCCTGATGAGGCACAATGTTTGTATGCAACATCTGTACAAAAACTAAAGTCAGACAGGGAGGAATCATGGATTCATCTGCTGTGACTAAAGGAAAGAAAATTATCAAGGTAAGAACCTAATTTTCCCTTCCTTGTCATCAACAGCAGATGAATCCATTAACTGATGGGATGTACCAAAGCACTCCCTAAGTAGGGTGGGAACAGGCAACTATGCGAGCAAGCACTTGCACTCCAAAACGTGCATCCTGCCATGCTGCTACATCCAGCCTGTAATGCCGCACGAAAGAGAGCTGAGAAGCCCAGGTACCCGCACGACAGATCTCCTGAAGAGAAAAAAAACACCCGTTTCAGCCCACGAAGAGGACATTGCCCTCAGAGTGCGCTTTAAACGCTTCAGGCAGCGACCGCCCTGAAAGCAGATAAGCCAAAAAAATGAGTTCCTTAAGCCATCGGGCTATAATGACCTTACACGCCGGAAACCCCCGTCTTGAGAGTCACATCCTTCTCAGAAGCCCATTTTAAGAGGCTCAAACGGAGATCGCTGGAGTGCCTTTCAACACGAGCCCCAGGTTCCAAGCTGGACAAGGCAACCGCAGAGGAGGACGGAGACGAAGCGCCCCTCTGAGAAAACTGAGAATATCCGATGAGCAGCAAGGGACAATCCGGAGACATTCCCCCGGAAGCAGGCCAACGCTGCCACTTGAACTCGAAGGGAACTGTAGGCCAGGCCCTTTTGTAGCCCGTCCTGCAAAAAGTCCAGCAAGAGCGAGACTGTCGCCAGAGTCGGCAAGCTAGACTTTGGCATACACCATGCCTCAAAAGTGCGCCAGATCCGAGCATAAGTCGCAGAGGTAGACCGCCTGCCAGCCTGCAAGAGCGTGGCAATAATCTGATTAGAATAGCCCTTGTCCCTCAATTGCGCCCTCTCAAGAGCCAGACCATAAGACCAAAGCGGCAACGATCTTGCATAGTCACTGGACCCTGAACTAACAGGTTTGGAACCCGAGGCAAAGGAAGAGGCGTGTCCACCAGCATCTGCCGGAGATACGCGTACCATGGGCACCTTGGCCAATCCGGGGCGATGAGAATCACCAATCCTCGGTGCAGACGAATCCAAAGTAGATCTCGCCCTATCAAGGGCCAAGGAGGGAACACATACAGGAGGCCCAAAGGCCAAGGTTGAGCCAGAGCATCCAACCCTGCCGAGCGAGGATCTCTCCTTCTGCTGAAAAAGTGAGGGACTTTGGCGTTTACGCTTGACGCCGTGAGATCCAAGCCTGGAGTCCCCCATTTGGCACAAATCTGAAGATAAACTTTGTCTACCAGTTCCCATTCTGCCGGGTCCATTTGATGTCTGCTGAGGAAATCGGCTTGCACATTGCTCTGACCGGATGTGTGAGCCGCGGACAGCAGCTCTAGGTGGCGCTCGGCCCAGTCGCAGATCTGAGACGCCTCCGCAGCCAGGGCCCTGAACTGAGTGCCGCCCTGGTGATTGATGTAGGCCACTGCTGTCGTGTTGTCCGACAGAACTCGGACAAAAAGACCCTTCAGCGTCCTGTGGAAGGCCAGAAGAGCCTGAAATATCGCTCTCGGTTCCAAGCGATTGATGGACCATCCCGCTTCCGCAGTGGACCACAGACCCTGAGCTTTGCGTCCCCGGCAATGGGCTCCCCAGCCCGAAAGGCTGGCATCCGTTATCACCAGACACCAAAAAGGAAGAGCCAGTGGCATCCAATGCCGCAGCCTGCTGTCGGAAAGCCACCAATCCATACTGCGCTGGGCCACAGGAAGCCACCGTAGTCTGCGTTGGTATTCCTGGGAAATCGAAGACCATTGCTGAAGCAGAGCAAACTGCAGTGGTCTCATGTGAGCTTTCGCCCAGGGAACCACCTCTATGGTGGCCATCATCGATCCTAGGAACTGAACAAAGTCTGAAGCTCGAGGGCGAGACATCCGCAGGAGCAGGCGGACCTGATTCTGAATCTTGAGCCGCCTGCTGTCGGGAAGAAAAATGAACCCCAAAGCCGTGTCGAACCGGACCCCCAAATACTCGAGAGACTGAGAGGGGGTCAGGTGACTTTGGGCATATTGACTACCCAGCCCAGAGTCTGAAGAACTGTAACAACTCTGGCTGTGGCAATTCGACTCTCGTCTGCCGAATCCGCTCTGATGAGCCAGTCGTCGAGATAAGGGTGAACTCTGATACCCTCTCGCCTGAGAAAGGCAGCCACTACCACCATGACCTTGGAAAAAGTCCGAGGGGCAGTCGCCAGGCCGAAAAGCAAGGCGCGAAACTGGAATTGGCTCAATACCGCAAACCGGAGAAACCGCTGATGCGGCAGCCAGATGGGAGTATACAAGTACGCTTCCTTGAGGTCCAGAGACGTGAGAAACTCTCGTGGCTGTACCGCCGCAATGACAGAGCGCAGGGTTTCCATGCGGAAGTGTCGCACTCCTAAGGCCTTGTTGACTCTGCATTAAGTCGAGGATAGGTCTGAACGACCCGCCTTTTCGAGGAACCACAAAATAGATGAAGTAGCGTCTGCAGCAATGTTTGGCGGAAGGAACCGGAACCACCGCTCCGAGCTTCAGCAACACCTGCAAGGTCTCGTATACTGCTGCCCGCTTGACGGCAGTGCCGCATCGAGACTCCAAAACCGCGTTTCCTACTGGGACGGCAAATTCTAGCTGGTAACCTTCTCTGATCAGGTCCAGGACCCACTGATCCGAAGTAATCTTGGTCCACTCCTCGAAAAAGAGGGAGAGACGACCCCCTACTGCGAGAACTGACTAGTGGACCGGCGCCCCATCATCGTGGAGTATGCCCCTAAACTCCTGAACGTTGCCCGGACGCCGCAGCGCGTTTGTCCAAACGAAAGGAGTTCCTCTGCTGGAAACGGGTACGTTGACCAAATCCCGCAGAGCGCCCCGGGCGATACCGGCGAGCTTTGCGAGAACGTGGCCTGGAAGAGGAGGGAAAAGAAGGACTTTTGGAAGAAGGCCTCGGCCTATCCTCAGGCAACCGTTGGGACTAGAGTCCCCTAGGTCCTTAACAATCTTCTCCAAATCCTCCCCAAATAAACTAAGGCCCCGAAAGGGTAACCTCACCAGCCTTTGTTTAGAGGCCACGTCAGCCGCCCAATGCCGGAGCCAAAGAAGGCGGCTGGCAGCAACCGCCATAGACATCTGCTTAGCCGAAGCTCTGACCAGATCATAAAGGGCGTCAGCCACAAAAGACAGGGCAGACTCCAGACGCGGGCCGATCTCAGCGAGGGAACTTGCTCCATCGGTGGGCTGCTCAACCGCCTGCTGCAACCAGGAAAGAAGGCCCGGGCTGCATAGGAACTGCAAATAGCCGCCCGTAAGGAAAGGCCCGAGATATCAAAGGACCGCTTCAGCGCGGATTCCACTACTACTACTATTTAGCATTTCTATAGCGCTACAAGGCATACGCAGCGCTGCACAAACATAGAAGACAGACAGTCCCTGCTCAAAGAGCTTACAATCTAATAGACAAAAAATAAATAAAGTAAGCAAATCAAATCAATTAATGTGAACGGGAAGGAAGAGAGGAGGGTAGATGGAGGCGAGTGGTTACAAGTGGTTACGAGTCAAAAGCAATGTTAAAGAGGTGGGCTTTCAGTCTAGATTTAAAGGTGGCCAAGGATGGGGCAAGACGTAGGGGCTCAGGAAGTTTATTCCAGGCGTAGGGTGCAGCGAGACAGAAGGCGCGAAGTCTGGAGTTGGCAGTAGTGGAGAAGGGAACAGATAAGAAGGATTTATCCATGGAGCGAAGTGCACGGGAAGGGGTGTAGGGAAGGACGAGTGTGGAGAGATACTGGGGAGCAGCAGAGTGAATACATTTATAGGTTAGTAGAAGAAGTTTGAACAGGATGCGAAAACGGATAGGGAGCCAGTGAAGGGTCTTGAGGAGAGGGGTAGTATGAGTAAAGCGACCCTGGCGGAAGATGAGACGGGCAGCAGAGTTTTGAACCGACTGGAGAGGGGAGAGGTGACTAAGTGGGAGGCCAGCAAGAAGCAGATTGCAGTAGTCTAAACGAGAGGTGACAAGGGTGTGGATGAGGGTTTTGGTAGAGTGCTCGGAAAGAAAGGGGCGGATTTTACGGATGTTGTAAAGAAAGAAACGACAGGTCTTGGCGGTCTGCTGGATATGAGCAGAGAAGGAGAGAGAAGAGTCAAAGATGACCCCAAGGTTTCGAGCTGAGGAGACAGGGAGAATGAGAGAGCCATCAACAGAAATAGAAAACGGGGGGAGCGGGGAGGTGGGTTTGGGGGGGAAAATGAGAAGCTCGGTTTTGGTCATATTTAATTTCAGGTGGCGTTGAGACATCCAGGCAGCAATGTCAGACAAGCACGCTGAAACTTTGGTTTGGATGCAAGGTGAGATATCAGGGGTAGAAAGGTAGATTTGGGAGTCATCAGCATAGAGATGGTAGGAAGAAGTGTAGATAGAAAAGAGGAGGGGACCAAGAACAGAACCCTGAGGTACGCCGACAGGCAGAGGGATAGAAGTAGAAGAGGATCCACCAGAGTGAACACTAAAGGTGCGGAGGGAGAGGTAGGAAGAGAACCAGGAAAGGACAGAGCCCTGGAATCAAGTGAGGACAGGGTATCGAGAAGTATGCTGTGATCGACAGTGTCAAAAGCAGCGGAAAGATCAAGAAGAATGAGGATGGAATAGTGACCTCTGGATTTAGCCAGTAATAGGTCATTGGAGAGTTTAGTAAGCGCAGTTTCGGTTGAGTGGAGAGGGCGAAAACCAATTGTAGTGGGTCAAGAATAGCATGTGAGGAGAGAAAATCAAGGCAGCGGTGGTGAACAGCACGCTCAAGTAATTTGGAGAGAAAAGGAAGGAGGGAGATGGGTCGGTAATTAGAGGGACAAGTAGGGTCAAGTGAAGGCTTCTTAAGGAGAGGTGTGACCACAGCATGTTTAAAGGCAGCAGGGACAGTTGCAGTGGAAAGTGAGAGGTTGAGAATGTGACAGATAAAAGGAATAAGAGTAGGAGAGATGGCATTAAGAAGGTGGGTGGGAATGGGATCAGAGGAACAGGTGGTACATTTTGAGGAAGAAAGGAGAAGTGTAGTTTCCTCAATAGTAACTTCAGGAAAGGAGGAAAGGGAATGAGGGGAAGGAGAGAGAGGGGGACGGACTAGTGGAGGGAGAGGTGGTGAGGTAGAGAAAGCAAGGTTTATCTTTTGAACCTTGTTGTGAAAGAATTCAGCAAGGGTCTGAGGAGATAATGAAGTGGGAGTTGGGGGAGGAGGCACCTTGAGGAGAGAGTTCAATGTGGTGAAGAGAAGTCGAGGATTAGAGCCAAGAGAGTTGGTCAGTTGGATATAATAATCCTGTTTGGCACGTAAAAGAGCAGATTGGAAGGAGGTCAGCATGAACTTAAAGTGTAAGAAATCAGCAAGGGCCCGAGATTTCCGCCAGAGGTGTTCGGCGGAGCGGGTACAGGAACGTAGGTAGCGGATATTAGAAGTCAGCCAAGGTTGGGGTTTTGTACGCCTTACAGGGCGGGTCATCAAAGGTGCAAGAGTGTCTAAGGCAGAGGATAGAGTATTGTTGTAAGAAGAAACAGCCTTGTTGACAGACGTGGATGGTGCCACAGTAGAGAGGAGGTTTGAAACATGGGAGGATAGAGATGAAGGGTCAATATCATGAAGATTCCTAGATAAATTAGATAGGATAGGACGGAACTGGGAGGGGGGAGATTTAAGTGTGAAAGTTATAAGATGGTGATCAGAGGAGGGTTGATCAGAGGCAAGGAAACTAGAAGGTGAACAGTTGGATTCCAGCCACCGGTCCTGCATATCTTTCAAAGCGACCCCTCCCTCCACCGGAAGAGTAGTCATTTTAGTCACAGCCGTGACTCAAGCATCCACTTTAGGCATCCCAAAGAGGGTCAACTGACTTTCCCTCAGGGGGTAAAAGTGACACATAGCCCTGGCCACATTCAAGGGACCCTCAGGGTCAGACCATTGAGCTGAAATAAGCTCTTGGATGGAAGCATGCACGGGAAAAGCCCGAGAAGGCTTCTTAGTGCTAGTCTTAGACGCCAGAGGGTGGTGGTGAATGGAATTCGCTCGGAGGAGGGAAAGGTGAGTAGTGGAGTGCCTCAGGGATCGGTGCTGGGGTCGATTCTGTTCAATATATTTGTGAGTGACATTGCCGAAGGGTTAGAAGGTAAAGTTTGCCTATTTGCGGATGATACTAAGATCTGTAACAGAGTGGACACCCGGGAGGGAGTGGAAAACATGAAAAAGGATCTGAGGAAGCTAGAAGAATGGTCTAAGGTTTGGCAATTAAAATTCAATGCGAAGAAATGCAAAGTGATGCACTTAGGAAATAGAAATCCACGGGAGACGTATGTGTTAGGCGGGGAGAGTCTGATAGGTACGGGCGGAGAGAGGGATCTTGGGGTGATAGTATCTGAGGATTTGAAGGCGACGAAACAGTGTGACAAGGCGGTGGCCGTAGCTAGAAGGTTTTTAGGCTGTATAGAGAGAGGTGTGACCAGCAGAAGAAAGGGGGTGTTGATGCCCCTGTATAAGTCGTTGGTGAGGCCCCCTGGAGTATTGTGTTAAGTTTTGGAGGCCGTATCTTGTTAAGGATGTAAAAAGAATTGAAGCGGTGCAAAGAAAAGCTACGAGAATGGTATGGGATTTGCGTTACAAGACGTATGAGGAGAGACTTGCTGAACTAAACATGTATAGTCTGGAGGAAAGGAGAAACAGGGGTGATATGATACAGACGTTCAAATATTTGAAAGGTATTAATCTGCAAACGAACCTTTTCCAGAGATGGGAAGGTGGTAGAACGAGAGGACATGAAATGAGATTGAAGGGGGGCAGACAAGAAAAATGTCAGGAAGTATTTTTTCACGGAGAGAGTAGTGGATGCTTGGAATGCCCTCCCGCGGGAGGTGGTGGAAATGAAAACGGTAACGGAATTCAAACATGCGTGGGATAAGCATAAAGGAATCCTGTGCCGAAGGAATGGATCCTCAGGAGCTTAGTCAAGATCGGGAGGCGGGGCTGATGGTTGGGAGGCGGGGATAGTGCTGGACAGACTTATACGGTCTGTGCCAGAGCCGGTGGTGGAAAGCGGGACTGGTGGTTGGGAGGCGGGGATAGTGCTGGACAGACTTGTACGGTCTGTGCCAGAGCCAGTGGTTGGGAGGCAGGGCTGGTGGTTGGGAGGCAAGGATAGTGCTGGGCAGACTTATACGGTCTGTGCCAGAGCCGGTGGTTGGGAGGCGGGGATAGTGCTGGGCAGACTTATACGGTCTGTGCCCTGAAGAGCACAGGTACAAATCAAAGTAGGGTATAAACAAAAAGTAGCAAATATGAGTTATCTTGTTGGGCAGACTGGATGGACCGTGCAGGTCTTTTTCTGCCGTCATCTACTATGTTAGTCATCCTAGGATTAACAGAAGAGGCAGCGCCCTCGTCAGGATCTTCAATACCTGTAAGGCATCAGAAATGAGAGCTGGCAGCTTGTCGCGGTGGAAAATCCAAACCGTTTTAGGGTCATCCAACTCCTGTGGCAAGCAGCCATCCTCATCTGGATCATCAGTCCGTGAGGGCCTGCCAGACCCCTCCGACTCCCCGAAACTAGACCACGGGGGACAACAGAGTAAAGAGTCCCCCTCAGACGTGGTATTCACTCATCTACGCTTAGCGTCAGCCAAAAGCTCGGGGGAAGAAATAAAGTCTCCAGCAGACTCTGGGCTATAAAGAACCGGAGGCAACCCAGACCGACAGGAATTGTCAGGAGCCTCAAGCAGTGCTCTTTTTAACTCTTTAGCCTGGAGAAAAGGCGGCTGAGGGGTGATATGATAGAGGTGTACAAAATAATGAGTGGGGTAGAGCAGACAGATGTGAAGCGTTTGTTTACGCTTTCTAACAATAATAGAACCAGGGGACACAAGATGAAATTAGAATGTGGTAGGTTTAAAACAAATTGGAGAAAGTTTTTCTTTACTCAGCGCGTGGTTAGACTCTGGAACTCATTGCCGGAGAAGGTAGTGACGGCAGCTGGCCTTGCTGAGTTTAAAGGGGGTCTGGACAGATTCCTGAAGGAAAAGTCCATTGATCGTTATTAAATTTTGGGGTTTTGCCAGGTTCTTGGGGCCTGGATTGGCCGCTGTCGGAGACGGAGTGCTGGGCGTGATGGACCTTTGGTCTTTTCCCAGCGTGGCAGTGCAAATGTACTTATGTAACATAAAAGCCTTATGCATCAGCAGCACAAATTCAGGGGAGAAAAACTCACTCTGTACATCCGTCCCCACATTGGGGGAAGTGGAGGCAAAAGCTCCTCTAGAAACCTCGAAACGAGGCGTCCCCCTGCACTCAGACCCCTACGCAACTGCGAGGGTCGAGTCATGCGGCGCCTCCAAGATGGCGGCCGCTGCCAACTCCGGCGGGCGGGAAGAATCACCGCCCGCCATGCTCGTGCCAGCATTAGCATCTTGGCAGCATGTGCTGCAAAGCCCTGCTGCTGACCTGCGTTTCCCACAGTGGGAACAGCACTTAACCCCTTCAGCAGCCATCAAATACAGAAAACAAAATGGTGCCTTTGCGCCAAAACTTACCCCGCACAGAGAGCTGTTAGCGGGAACCTCCCCGGAGGAGCTGGGCACCACTCTCACCTCAGGAGACCGAGTCAAACGAGCTGCGGTCAAGCTGCACCGAACCAGGAGCTCAGGAGAAAACCTCTCTCTGTTTTGTTTTTTTTTTACTGTGAGGAAAGTAAGAGGCAGGCAGCCACAGAGGAACTCCAGGAGGAGGGGGAGTGGGGTAAGGCAGGGACAGGGAAAACCAAGTATACCTTTAAAGTGGGCACCACCAGCCACAACACCCCTGCTCTACTGGCAAAGCACAGGAGCCACCCCAGGCAGAAATCCAGGAGTTGAGAAGCGACGTCCACACCTGCTGGGAGACAGAGTTATACTGAAGGCAGAGGGGGGTTGGGCGTTGTAGAATACCATGTGCTTTCAGTGTCCTCTATCTCCACCTGCTGGTAGGTGGATACAACCCATCAGTTAATGGATTCATCTGTTGTTGATGACAAGGAATGTCATGCTGTACACACTAGCCCACTAGTAATACTAAAGAGGAATAACAAAATGCCTGTAACATTAAATGGGGAGACAGAGAAGGAGACCTGCAAGGCTAAAATTAGTGGCTAGTGCTAAAAGTTTTTCAAATCAGTGAAGAGTCAAAGGAGTTCTTCCCTGATGCATGCACTGCTAAATGGAGACCTGCCCATCTCCAGGTATCATTTATGTGCACTGCCAAGAAAGTTTGTGCTTTCCCCAGACTGTATTCAGCATATAATGTTAAAGGACGACTGGCCCTTTTCCCAGACTATATGTAGCACTACGGATTGATCTTTGCTCAGGCTGGATTCAGTGTGCATCAGGCTGCAAATCAGTGTTTATAGTGTTTGAGGAAAAACAGGTTGAAATCCTATACTCTTAAAAGAAACTTGCTGGCAGAAAGACAATGAGACATCCATCAAGTCCAACCTCCTTCAGAACGCTCAATATTAAATCCAGGGTGCTGGCATACGAGAAGGATGACAGTACCAATAAGAAGATTAGGGACGAGGGACAGCAATGTGACTGTAAGCTTTTAATCACGTGTTACCACTTTAGCAATAATTTCTCATTTCAGCCCTCCAGTACAGTCACTATTTGACCATACTCATGCCCAGCTGTTCTACAACCAAATTCCAGCAGACACAGGGAGCTGAATATCACAAAGATGTCCACAAGAGGCACCGTATAAACAGCATACACAGTAATGGTATACTTACATATTTCCTCCGTGCTTGCTGCAAAGCATCAGATTCCTCTAGTTTTTTTGCTTCTTCTCTGAATTTTTTTATGCTTTCTTTCATCTCTTTATTCTTGGAAAGCTCCTGCTTGATGTTGTCCAGGAATCCCGATAGAAATCCTTTCCTTCCTTCAGATGCATAATATCGGAACTGAAAAAAAAAAAACCCCACCGATGATCCTTTTTTTTTTATTATTACATTTGTACCCCGCGCTTTCCCACTCATAGCAGGTTCAATGCGGCTTACATATTATATTCAGGTACAGGTACTTATTTGTACCTGAATTTAGAAGCAACAGTTAAGTTCTTTACAGAAAGCTATAGGGTAGCATGGATCTCCAACACGTAAGAAGAGTTAGGAGAGAGCTTCCCAATCCTGTCCTAGGGACTTCACAGCCAGTCGGGTTTTCAGGTTATTTACAACAAGACGCAAATTCTCTCCTATATGTTCACTTAAACCCTGACTAGCTGTAAGGTCCCCAGGACAGGATTGAAGTCTTGAGTAGGATAATCCACAGCACAACAGCCATGAGACGCAAACTGATCTGGTCTTGCAATCCAGAGGTGGCCAGTTCAAATCCCACTGCTGCTCCTTGTGATCTTGGGCAAGTCACTTAACCCTCCATTGCCTCAGGTACAAATGTAGATTGTGAGCCCTCCTGGGACAGAGAAATATCCAGTGTACCTGAATGTAACTCACCTTGAGCTACTACTGAAAAAGGTGTGAGCAAAATCTAAATAAATAAATAAATACTTGTGATACAATAATTCACTGTTCTATTCTACAACTGGTTTAAATTGATAGCCATTTTGTAATGGTTCAATTTCTGATACTGCTGTCATGGCATTCCAGGACCAATGTAAAAAATAATTCCAGACCTGCTAGGCTTTCATTGACAGAGGGTGGGTAGTTCACACTAGATGGACTCTGTAAACATTAGACAGAGACTGGTGTGGAACAGTCTGCTTTTAAAGCAAAATTTCTTTTTGTCCTGCTAGATCTGAGGCTCTCAACCTCAATCCTTGGGACACAACCAGCCAGTCAGATTTTCAAGATACCCACAATAGCTACCCATGAGAAACCGAAAACCCTACCACCCTTGTATGCAAATTCTCATTATATTCATGGTGGATATCTTGAAAACCAGACTGGCTTGGTATATCCTGAGGACTGGGTTCAGAATCCGTGGGCTAGACTAGTCCAGACAAGTGGGTTATATCCCCAATCAGCAGGTGGAAGTAGAAAGGATGACACTTAAAAGTAAAATCACCAGTACAAGTAGTGGTGCAGTGTGGAACTTAATATTTCCTCCAGCAGATGGTACAGGTTGGACTGGTGCAGCTAGATTCTTCTTTTTAAGGACTCCCTCCTATGGTCAGGGCCCAGAATCTATTGTCCTCCCTGGTCAAGTTAGAGAAGCTTTTCTTGCCCTGTCACTCTGACCCTTTACCTGTGGGTTTGCGCTTTAAGGAGTGGCGGCATAGGTTGTACAGGACCCTTGCCAGCAGGAACACTGGGCCTATATGTCCGCCTCCCTTTAAATCTCATTGGATAAAGACCGCACCACCCCCCAAAAAAAAAAAAACCAACAAAAAAACCCCCACACTTCAGAGGCTGTGGGCTTCCACAGAGGCAGAACGGGACAGATGATCCCAGTCAGGTGGTGGTGGGAGGGGGGTCAGAGTTTCTGTGAGAGAGGTCAATGGCATGATTCCTAAGTGCTGTGGGGCCTGCAGTAACTGCCAGCTTTCCAGACCTGCTGGCTCGCTGTGCCCCAGTTGTGGTGGTGTTGGATGTATCAGTCAGCTCAGAAGCATTTTTTAAAATTTGAGGTCTTGCAGTTCTTGCTACTGGTGCTACTTTCTTTGTGTGTTCTTATCAAGGTCGGAAATATATTTACAAGGACCTATCCTATTTGGAAACCTTTTAGTGCAAGTTGGACAGAAGGGAAAATGGTAAAACTAGAGGACATGAATTGAGATTGCAGGGTAGCAGACTTAGGAGAATGAGCATCTCAGTCCCCAGTGGAGGTCACAGCAAGCCCTGCTCCTGGCTCCATCACCCTTCGAGAACGCTGGCTTAGAGAATGAGGCTGTCAGCCTTTTGTCACCAGGGTGCTCAGAACCTCGAGAATCTAGGGAGCTCTTTCCAAGTGAGAAGGGTGGATCTCTGACAGTGTGGCTTTTCTGACAGGAGGAGCTGCTTGCCCTAAATGTAGGTAATGATAGCCCGCCAGCTGACTCCGGAGAGGTCCACAGATGGGGACCCCATCATCCTGGCTCTACCCATTTCCCAGAGGGGACTTGGAGAAACTGTTCTCCATTCCCAAGTTCGACACACTGTTCATGGCAGTGATCCCCATGACAGGAAGGTGGAGATGCTCCAGAAGCAGGGCTTCAAGGAAACTGCACTTGTGTAGGCAGTCATTTGTGATGGCTATGATATTACAGCAGTCCTTCACTGGGTGCAACAGCAGTAGCTTTCCCACCTCCCCAGAGATGGCTCAGCTGGAAAAAGAAATGGAATTCCTGACTAATGTGCTCTAGTTTGCATCAGTTCAAGGACAGTGGCTCTGGAAATTGGGTGGTGGATTCAGCCTCTAAGATGCATCTAAGCAAGCTGCCCTTGAACGCTTTCCATTCAGTAAAGAACTTGTGGGGGTGGGGGGGGGGGGGGAGACATGGCTACAAGCACCTACTGAGGACAAGGCACTCGGGTAGTAAAAGTCAGCTCTGGAACTGGGGCTGCTTTCATTCCTTAAGAAAGGCAGCCAGGGGAAGCCTGGCCCCCAAAGGCAAAAGATCCCCAATAAAAGGTCAGGTGGAAAACACTTCCTCTTTCTGCAGAAGTGGACCCTTATTACCTCGGTCATCACTGTATTTTTATTTATTTGTAGTATTTATACCCCACTCTTTCCCGCTAATAGCAGGTTCAGTGCGGCTTACAGAGTATGGAACAAGGTATCAGAGAGACAATACGAAGTATGTAGCAATGTATCACAGAGATAATACAAAGTATGATATAATGTATCACGGAGATAACAGCTGTATAGAGTGGGACAATAGTGAAAGATGTGGGGAAAGGATTGGGATGTGGGCAGTCTTGGTGTTATGGACTGCATACTAGAATTAAGTAGGGTCGTTTGGGTAGGCTTGTTTAAAGAGGTAAGTCTTCAGCAGCTTACAACAAAAAATATCAATTATTTGTTGTAATTGATATTATAAATTGCTTTAATGCCTCAGTTGTGCTAAGCAGCATATAAAATTAATAAATCAAACCAAACCAGCGGGTCTTGAGAGTTTATGGACCCCATTTCAGACACCTTTATGGTATCCCCTCTGCAGCAGCCCCATCAAATGAAGGGTAGTGGAGGATATCCTCCTCTGTCTGCTTCAGCCGGGTGCTGTGGAGCCCATGCCAACTAAGCAGCAGTCCCTAGGGTGTTATTCATTTATTTTGTGGTCCCCACAAAAGCAGAATTTCTTTCATCCAATCCCTGATCTAAAAGGGGTTAATGCTTTATTCTGGGTTCTGTGCTTCCATATGGAGATGTTACACTCCATTATAGCCTCAGCGTATCCAGGCACGTTTGACCTTCTAGGACCTGGCTAAGGCGTATTTTCACATCCCCATCCAGGAGGTGCACAAGCGTTATTGCGCTTCTGTTTTCTAGGCAGGCACTTCCAAGTTCAGGGCCCTTCATTTGGGATTGGCCACCACCCCCGGATATTCTTAAAAGGTCATGATGGTGGTTGCTGCCTTCCTCCATGAGGAAAGGATCTGAATCAGACACAGCCAGTCATTCAGGTATTAGAGGCTGGGCAGTCAATCACCTAAAGGCACCCGATTCCCCTCCCACGAGTATCTTGGGGTCCAGTTCAACACCTGGCAAGATCAGTGTTCCTTAATCATGAGAGAATGGTAAAAGATCCAATCTTAGAAAAAAATAATTATGTGCTCCAAGAGCACAGGATTCCAGAAAGCACTGTCATCACAGTAGAGCCCCCCGTCCTCTCCATGTTCTTCAAGGGTCAATTAAGATGGCAGGAGATCCCAGCTTATTTCTTGATACAAGTTCCCCTGGCCCCATTAGAATGGGCAGTGGTAGCAACCAATGTAAGTCTCAGGGGCCGAGGTGCCCACTGCAAGGGCCATTCCCTCCAGGGGATGTGGTCAGTGACAGAGGCCTCCAAGGTCATCAATCATATGGAGGCAAGGGCCATCAGTTCAAAAGATTCCTCACCATTGTCCAGGGGAAGGCAGTAGAAGTGCAATCAAGACAATGTGATGGCAGTAGCTTATGCCAAAAAGCAAGACAGAACCAAGAGAAAAGTTGGTGGCTCAAGAATCCGGTTGTACAGCTAGGTGGAGTCTCACCTCCTAGCAATTGCATCAATGCATACTGCAGGAGCAGACAACTTGCAAGCAGACCCTCTCAGTCACAGGGCTCTAGACCCGGGGAGGATGGGAGCTGAGCGATCCTGCCTCCCTGCCTCTCAGCTATTAGTGCCCTGCTAGGATGTTCCAAGGTTCGACTTGATAGCAACTCCGGAGAAGTACTAGCTTTTCTTCACTAAAAGAGTAGCAGCAGCATCAGTGGGGATCAATGTACTGGTGTAAGCGTGACTCAAGCAGCAGCCCCTCTATGCGTTTCCTCCTTGGACCCTGATTAGTCAGGTGTTGGAGGATTACAACTTGCCCATTCTTGGTAGTCCCACTGGCCCCAAATTGGCCAAGGATCCTTTGGCAAGCACATCTAATGGGTCATCTGGTAGACTGGCCCCTTCTACTTTGGAGGGGGCAGAGCCTGCTGACTCAGGGGCTCATTGTGATGAAAGATCCAGATTCCTTTTGATTTAGATCCTGGCCCTTAAGGTACCACATGAAGTGCAGAGGTTACCCAGCAGCAATGAAGATGCAGTTGATGTCACACAAGTCTTACATCTGTAGAGTATGTCAGGATATGGAAAACCTTTCAGTCATGGAGTATTTTTTTTGGGGTGGGGGGGCTCTTCTTTCCATGGAAGGCGAACCTGTCTGCCATACTGTTCTTTCTTCAAGAAAGGTTTGACCAGGGTTTGGGACTCAGCTCCCTGCAGGTTCAGGTTGGCGTCTGTGTCTTGTTTCAGAGGTTCAGTGGGAGGTAAGTCTTTGGCAGCCCAGCCATACATGGTCCAGTTTTAAGGGGAGTTAAGCATCTTCATCTTCTTGGGATTTGAACTTAGTCTTGTGGGCCTTATCAAGTCTTCCTTTTGAACCCTTGAAAAACACATCCTTGAAGGAGGCAATGTCCTTCTGTGGATTAGGAATTGATTACTGGACAGAAAACGAGGGTAGGTTTAAGTGGCTATTTTTCTTAATGACGGAGAGTGAATAGTGGAGTGCCACAGGGATCTGTACTGGGACCGGTGTAAATAATCTAGAAAACAAAACGACAAGTGGAGAGACCAAATTTGCAGATGACAAAACTATTCAAAGTTGTCAAAACACATGTGGATTGTGAAAAATTGCAGAAAGACCTTATGAAACTGGAAGACTGGACATCTAAATAGCAGATGAAATTTAATGTGGACAAATGCAGAGAGATACACATTGGGAAGAAAAATTTGAATCATAGTTACCTGATGATAGGGTCCACCTTAGAAGTCAGCACCCAAGAAAAAGATCTAGGTATCATTGTAGACAATACACCAAAATCTTCTGCCCATTGTGCAGCTTGGTTGCTGCCAAAAAAGCAAACAGGATGCTGGGAATTATTAGGAAAGGATGCAAAATAAGACCAAGATTACAATGCCTCTGTAGCACACCTTGAGTAATATGTTCAATTCTGGTCGCCATATCTCAAAAAAGATGTAGCGGAATTAGAAATGGTTCAAAGAAGAGCAACCAAAATGATAAAGGGGATGAAACTTAGGTAGTTTGGAAAAGAAATGGTCTATAAAATACTGAGTGGTGTAGAACAGGTAGAAGTGAATTGATTTTTCACTCTTTCAAAAAGTATAAATACCAGGGGACACTCAATGAAATTGCATGGAAATACTTTTAAAACAAATAGGAGGAAATATTCACTCAAAGAATACTTAAGCTCTGGAACTCGCTGCCAGAGGATGTGGTAACAGCGGTTAGCAAACAGCGGTTAGCATATCTGGGTTTAAATAAAGTTTGGACAGGTTTCTGGAGGAAAAGTCCATAGTTTGTTATTGAGATGGACATGGGGGAAGCCACTGTTTGCCCTAGGATTGGTAGCATGAAATGTTACTACTAATTGGGTTTCTACCAGGTACTTGTGACCTGGATTGGTCACTGTTGAAAGCAGGATACTGGGCTAGATGGACCATTGGTCTGACCTAGTATGGCTATTCTTATCGCTCTCCCTGAAGCCAGCCTTTTTTGGTGGCCATTTGTGCTGTGTGCTGGATTTCTGAGCTGCAGGCCCTCATACTTGGAGGATTCAGTTTCTATTTGCACAGTGTCTTCTTTGTTACCAAAGGTGGTTTCCCCCTTCCGCGTGAATCAGGTGATTTTGCTGCCTACATTTGCTCAGTCTCTAAAGCCAGGTTCTGATCATACACTCCATAAACTTGATGTGCTGCTTCATGGTTCTCATAAAGAGGCGTCCACATCGATAGCTGCTAGATCAAGGCTGCGATAGAGGCGGCCTGTATTTTGGCTCAGAACGTGGTCCCAAGTGGCCTTTGGGTGCATTTGACAAGGGCTCAGACAACATCCTGTGCACAAGTTCAGGCAATGTCTCCAGAGGATATTTGCAGGATTGCGACTTGGTCCTTCCTGTATTATTTTGTGAAGAACAAGATTAATGTTTGAGCTAGAGGTCATAGTACCTTGGCAGAGCAGTTGTGCCTTGTTTTCCTCCCACCCACAGGGAAAAAACAAAAACAAAAAATTTTTATACATCCCATTGGTATGGACTGGTCTAACAGGATGAAAAGGAAAGTGGATTTAATCACACCCATTAACTTTCTTTAGTCGTGCTAGACTAGTTCAAAATCCTGACCTAGAAAAAATGGGTTTAGGAATTGTGATTGTGGCTGTGATGAGGACTGGAGTTCCATTTCTCTTTGCTGCTCAATTCTTCTAATTGCTGGATTTCCTTGGGTGGTTGAATGCGCCCCTTGGGATTTCATTCTGCTTGGGCAAGAGCATACTAACAAGTTCCAGACTGCACTCCTTATATCGGTGGTGTCACTATAAAGTGTCTTCTTCTCTGC
The DNA here is from genome assembly GCF_901765095.1 of Microcaecilia unicolor. Taxonomy (NCBI): domain Eukaryota; kingdom Metazoa; phylum Chordata; class Amphibia; order Gymnophiona; family Siphonopidae; genus Microcaecilia; species Microcaecilia unicolor. Next base: position 105,258,054 of record NC_044041.1, on the reverse strand, counting down.
CTCCCTCTGGTCAGGAGACATAACTCACTGAGGGCAAGATGCATCAACCAAACGTAAAAAAATGTAAAACGTAAAAGTGCTTACCGAATTTGAAAAAACGAAGAATGCACTAAAAACACACCTCAGAAATGTTCGGTACGGTATTCAAAAGTTGGATGCATGAATACCTTTGGTAAAGTGTCCCCTGGACGTCCGTTATGGACAGCCTTTAAGGACGGCCTTCGCCCCCCCCCCCCCCCCCGAGGTCGCCGTGATTTTAGGCAGCCCCTGCCCCCCTCTCTGTTTCTAAACAGCTCCCGCCATCCTCCGCCCTGTGCCCCCCCCCCCCCGCTGCCGCTCTCCCCCTCCACCGGGCCCCCCCCCTCCGTTTTACCGGGCCCTTACTTACATCAGATGAGGGCGGGCCCTGGACGAAAGAAGGGATGTCCGAAGACTCTTCAGCGTAGAGGATCAGCTGTTCTTGCCCTCGCAGCCTTCACACAGAGGTGAGAGGCGCTGCGAGGGCCCGGTAAGACGGAGGGGGGGCGGCGGCGACGACCTCAAGGGGGGGCCGAGGATGGCGGGAGCTGTTTAGAAAGAGAGAGAGGAAGGAAAGAAGGGAAGGGGCCGTGGCTGCCTAAAATCATGATTTTTTTAATGCAGGGGGGAGTGGGGAGCAGCAGCGACCTCGGACGGAGGGGCAAGGACGCCCACAAGGACGTGTTATGACGTGTCTGTATGACAGCTCCGGCCTTACCGACATCTCTGACCACACGTTAAATATATCGCGGTAAATGAGTCGGTGCAATTGTCAGTATGGCTAGTGCATCCCAAATCGTCCACATTACAATGGTACTCACTCTTTTGTATTCCGTTTTCGTTAGCTGCTACCGCCGTTGGAAAATCGCCATTAATGCATGCCAAGGTTCAAAATTTGTTCGTTAAAGGGTCGTTACTGGCTCGTTAAAGTTTAGTGCATCTGGCCCTGAGTAGCCTAGTGGTTAGTGCAGTGGACTCTGATCCTGGGGAACTGAGTTCAATTCCCACTGCAGCTCCTTGTGACTCTGGGCAAGTCACTTAACCCTCCATTGCCCCTGGTACAAAATAAGTACCTGAATATTTATTTTATTTTTGTTACATTTGTACCCCGCGCTTTCCCACTCATGGCAGGCTCAATGCGGCTTACATGGGGCAATGGAGGGTTAAGTGACTTGCCCAGAGTCACAAGGAGCTGCCTGTGCCTGAAGTGGGAATCGAACTCAGTTCCCCAGGACCAAAAGTCCACCACCCTAACCACTAGGCCACTCCTCCGCTTTGAATGTAGTTGCAAAAACCTCAGAAAGGCAGTATATCAAGTCCCATTTCCCTTTCCCTTAATAAATCCCCCCCCCCCCCCCCCCCCACAACTTCAGGTGTAGGAGAACAGCTTTCAGGGGTCATTTTAGAAGGCATGTGTGGCTTTTACACATGTAAATATTGATGTTTTAGATAGCTGCAATATTCATACTTCTGATTTTAGAGCAACAGTACATGTATACTTTAAACAAATACAGATGTTGGCATTTACACGTGCTTCAAGGTGTAAGTGCCGGCTAATGGCTCATTTGGATCTGTGGCATGAGCAGTGATGGTTTGGGGGAGGGAGGAGGAACCGTGCTTCTCTCTGTTTGAATAGCCCTCAAAATTCCCTAAAAAGAACTGTGTCGCCTGACTCCTTAATTGGCTGATTCTGGATGTCAAGTTTTGTAAAATCTGGCACTTGCACATGCCAACATTTTAATGTATAGATTACAAAATCGATAACTTAACACAAGTAAATGGCAGCATCAACCTTGAGCAACACCACCGTTAGATAGGTAGATTATTTTATTTTATTGAAATGCTGTTCCCACTGGAGATTGCTGGCATCTGCGCATTTATTCATACATGCCTTTATACATATTTTTAAAAAGGCTCCCACGTTCAGCAGAGCTTTTTATAAAAGGCATAGGAAAGCATGACCATCCTATCTGGACATCCCATTTCCCACCTAGACACCCTATGCAAAAATTAAGCTTATAACCAAACTCTCTCCATGTCCTCTACCAGCTTCTGCAAAAGTACTGCAAGACTCGTTCAGAAAGCTTATGCACAAAAGATGACCCAGGTAAAGTGGTTGTTATTTCCAACGTTTTTATTGAAAACAGTAGAAAATTACAACAGTCACTTAGTATATATTTCACCAGACATGCTTTTACCCCTCTGTTTTTATTACGGGTTAGTTTCTTTGACTGTTTCCACATTTTCCAATTTTCTTCCTATCCCCTCTCCCTTATAAACACCATGAACATTTAAACTTTGGTCTATAACAACAATCCAGCAATTAAAGTGGCTGTTATAGGGAAGCTGCAGGTAGAGAGCCCAGTGCATGTTATAGGTGTAACATACTGCCAAAAGCATGTAAAGAATGTATATAATGACAGCTGACTGGAAACAGGCTGTGCTGAACTCAACAGCATTAATTTAAATTTAAAACACAAGAGATGGGCAGGTTACAGAGAAGCTTACTAAACTTATACAGCAACATTAACAAACAGCATTAACAATTCAAAATAGGATAAAACAAATAAAAATTACAATACAAAAATACAAATGCAAATAATTTTTTAAACATCACCTAAAAACTCAAACCATTTTGAAGACCCCTACCAAAACTGACCAAGCCACCAGCCTAAGCAGACCATCAGATAAATAATATTTATATTTAAGTTAAGCCCTTCTGAAATAACCAAGGGACCCTTTAATTAAGTTGTGCTAAAAAATGGATGGTGCCGTTGTCAACACATGGATTTCATGCACGCTACGGCCACTTTTAGCATGGCAGTAAAATGGCTGCATTTCCATTTTTCTCTTTAATGGCCAACTTACCAATGCCTATTTTGTAGGTGCTATGGCCTCCTGCACTAACCCTGTGGTAATTGGCAGCGTGCAGCAATGTGCCTGTGCTACCCGATTAGAGCAGGGTACACCTTCCAGAATTAGTGCACACTGATGGGCACACTAACGCAGCTTAGTAAAAGGACCCCCCCCCCCCCCAAGTCTTCAAAGCATGATGAAAGACCATATAATCATCCAAGTGTCACACACTATGGGTCTCTGGGATATGCTGCCATGATGCTCTATAATGAACAGATTTCTCAAACATGTCTATAACTGAAAGGAACTTGGAGGAAGACTTGGTCTGCTGCTTGCACTCCACTAAGTGGATGAACACTAAATCCCACGAGGTTAAAGATGCACAAAAAGAAGTGGGAAGTGGACCAATGACTTCAGGACGTCGAGATTATGATGGTGTGTAAAAGGTTATACTTTATTGTAGACAACACAGAACTGTGTTTTTTTTTGTTTTTGTTACATTTGTACCCCACGCTTTCCCATTCATGGCAGGCTCAATACGGCTTACATGGGGCAATGGACGGTTAAGTGACTTGCCCAGAGTCACAAGGAGCTGCCTGTGCCTGAAGTGGGAATCAAACTCAGTTCCTCAGTTCCCCAGGACCAAAGTCCACCACCCTAACCACTAGGCCACTCCTCGGTCACAGGCCTGCCTCAGGATTCTAAAAAATATTTAAAAACCATAAATATAAACAGACATAAAATATAATTTGAATTTTCAAATACAAGTTTCTTAAACTATGTCTACAGTTATAAAACACAAAATAGAATATGTGCACATGTAAAATGAAACATCAATGATTTTTAAAATGTAAACATAAGAATAGAGTATAAATAGAATTTTCAGATACAAATTTTTAAAAAGACGTCTGTAATTATCAAACGCATAAAGCGATAGAATATGAATATGCACATATAAATCAACATGTAAAAGGTATATGGATAACATATATAAAAAAGTAAATTGAATCAATAATGTGTAAATGATGTATATTATTAAAATTTTAATATGCTTAGTTGAAAAACTGATAGATCAAAGAAACTACTTATATTATAAATTCTTATACACCTGGATTCATGTTTAATTTTACAATTATATGGTTACACCAAATATGGTTAAGGAGAAAAAATCATGATGAATCTTATATAGAGATATGACGAAATTATATATTTGAAAATTCAAATTATATTTTATGTCTCTGTTTATATTTATGGTTTATGTTTTTAAATATTTTTTAGACTCCTGAGGCAGGCCTGTGGCCGAAACACAGTACTGTGTCGAGTCTACAATAAAGTATACCCTTTTACACACCATCATAGTCTCGACGTCCTGAAGTCATGGGTCCCCACTTCTTTTTGTTGGTCTGCTGCTTCCCATAAGGATAAAAGTGTATACTGGAGATTTTGAGCAAATATCAGCCCTCTCGTGGACTTGGAGTCCACACATAAGTCTTCCAAGAAGGAGTCCTCCCTCGTTACCAGCGAACAAATAGATTTCCCCCTCAGGAAGTGTGAAATCTTGAGATAATCAAACGTGTCATCTGCGATACGTGGATACTCCTCTTTCAAAAGAGAAAATGTTTGAAGAGACTCCTCCTCGAACATCTGACCCCAGGTCTTCAGGCCCTCCCTATACCATCTATGGAACACCCCCTGTACATTCCCCAGAGGGAAAAAGAGGATTATAGGCTACAGGCGACAAATGAGATAGATTGCTCTCCAGGCATGCAAAAAAATGTGTCCCAGTAATAAAATGTAGCGTAAATCGATGGGCACACCCCTGATCCCAAAGACCTATGCTTTCGGGGGCCAACCAATGCAATTTAACCAAAAGTGAAGCATCCTTATCACACCAATGCCCTCCAAAAATAAGTTTAATAGAAGGGTTTTGTAACACCTGTAATCTAAATCAGGAGTTTAAACGGGGGGGGGGGGGGGGGGGGGGAGGGGTCCCACGTAATTACTAGAATAATCATAGTAACACAATAAATTATGGCAGATAAAGACGTGGACGCTCTAGAATCATATGGGAAGCTTTCTGCTGTCACCAACCGAGTTCCATCAAGCAGTTTTCTAACAAATTCCATGGAGTTGGGTACCGACGGAAGTTTAAGGGGAAACGTGAAACAATGAAACAATTCACCAGACTTACTGACGCTTTGCTTAATTTTGTTCTAGTACAGAACTAAAGGTAAGTACAAACAACTGACCCTGACTTTTGATTAATATTGAAGATTTGTTTTTTTTGGTTGGACATCATTATTATTTTGTGAATGAGCACTGAGCACTTTAGTGGTGTTAAAGAGGTACCCAATAAAAGATACTCAGACTTCACTTTTGTAAACCAGGATTGTGGTACTTACTATTAGGTGATAAGTACCTGAGGATTCTTCCAATTTAAACAAAAAAATTATTCAAAGAAAGAATTTATTCAATTCATATACAAAAAATTGTTTTTCCAATATTTGAGTCTAATTTATTGTTGGTTTCTTACTGCATTGAACTGTTTTGGGGCAGCTAAGAACCAGCATGTACCCACTGAGTGTGCTCAGGGTTGTACATTCAACTCTGCATAGGTCACCTCCTCCTTTGTCTTTAGGGTTGTCCCTTTAACTGTGATGAAATCAGCCTGAACTACCTGTTGCAGATAAGATCTAATCTGCTGCACCACTGGATGTACTGTACTAAATCACAGAGATGTATGTAACCAGAAGAAAAATATTCTAGGTTATAAGCGTGTGATGGGGGATTGGAAAGGGATAAGAGGGATACAAGATACACAGAAGCCAGCAAAATACAGGATACATCATAACGAAGACACAGACACAATAAAACAATTTAAAAATTTTAAAAAAGGTAAAAGACATGAAAAAAAAAAACCAATGAAAAGCAGCCCCTGAATGAAAGAAGAAATTAGTCAGAGACAGGGAGCAAAGCTGAGGAATATATTCTATTTCTGAAAGCAACACACTAATATTTTCTGCCTAAGTTAAAATTCACTTAACGCATGGCTAGTGCTACAGCAGGAGAGACAATACTCATTCTGAATGCAGCCCACACAGCTCTGTGCAGCTAAGGAATCTCTTCACAAGGAAGTGTGTCCCTTCACACTATCAGGCATCAGAACCTCCCCATCTCTACCTATAAAGAAGATTCACAGAAATTGTAAGCGGACGGTTGACAAAACAGGTAACTATTTGGAATATTTGACTCCAAGTAAATAGTAGATACTGTACCAGTTCAGCTTCCTATCCAACATCTCTGCCTCTCCCATTTCCCCAATCATCAGCAGCCCTATTGAACAAACCCCACCTACAGCAACATCTAGGGTTTCATACCCCAGAAGAGCCTAAGCAACAGAATAATCATCACAGCACTGTGACATCATCGGTTGTCATAGAAACCTAGGAAACAGTGGCCTATCCAGTCTGCTCATCCATACCATCTATTACCCCTTCGAGATCCTATATGCTTGTCCCATGCTTTCTTAAAGTCGGATCTCCACCTCCTCCACTGGGAGGTCATTCTGTGCATCCACAACCTTCTTTGCAGAAGCATTTTTTTTTTTTTTTAAATACACCTGTCCATTTCTCAATTACAAAAGAAAGCTGACTGAGGAATGATAAAATGAGAAGAACGGTGAAAAATAAAAAGAACTTAGAGGAGCAGCTGCGAGGGTCAAAAATTTACACCAGGTGTGGATGCTGTTCAAAAATACCATCCTGGAAGCCCAGGCCAAATATATTCCGTGTATTAAAAAAGGAGGGAGGAAGACCAAACGACAGCCGGCAGGGTTAAAAAAAATGAGGTGAAGGAAGCTATTAGAGCTAAAAGAAAATCCTTCAGAAAATGGAAGAAGGAACCAACTAAAAATAATAAGAAACAGCATAAGGATATCAAGTCAAATGCAAAGCACTGATAAGGAAGGCAAAGAGGGACTTTGAAAAAAAGATTAAATTGGAGGCAAAAACACATAGTAAATTTTTTTTTTTAGGTATATTAAAAGCAAGAAGCTGGCAAAAGAATCGGTTGGACCGCTAGATGACTGAGGGGGTAAAAGGGAAGACAAAGCCATAGCAGAGAGATTAAATGAATTCTTTGCTTCAGTCTTCACCAAGGAAGATTTGGGAGAGATACCGGTGCCAGAAATGATATTCAAAGCTGATGAGTCGGAGAAACTGAATGAAATCCCTATAAACCTAGAGAATGTAATGGGGTTGTTATCAATTTTCTCATGTCATTCCAAGAATCTCTCCAACAGATCAACTGAATAGAGGCTGAAAGCATGGTACACTAAGGGAATGTGTAGCACACATGTTTATGAAAAGCAAAAGGTACCCTGTATACAACCACATAAGAACTACCATACAGGGTCAGACCAAAGGTCCCATTCCTAACACTGACTGTGAGAAATGTGTAAATATATTGCTTTTTCACTTAACATAACTGCAAAGATAGATAGCTTATGCCCTGGTGGAAAGGAACTCTTTAGGATAAGGGTATAACTATATTTGTGTAGGCCCTTTCTAACAGAGATCACCACATTATATATTTCTAAATTACTAACAAAGAAACTGTGTTAGTTTAAAGAGACGTGTGCAAATTTATAAGAACTGCTGAGACAGGAGGAGAGAGGGGAGAAAGAAGCCCAGACTGCTGAAAGAGATGTATGAAAGTTTCACGGATAGGCCTTAGAGCTCAAATAAAAATGTAGCCAGGCATGAGACCATGAAACTGTGAAGCTATTTCTAACAAAAGGGAACAGAAGAAAGTGGGGTTGGGGGGGAAGGTGAAGCATACCATGTATGAAACTACTAATGCAGAGTTCTTACATGAAGGTTTGAAAATAAGAAAATGTAAACCGAGCAGAAGAACTAACAACGAATAGAGGCTCTGTCTATGGAAAATGTTCAGAACCAGCAATGATGTAATAGGGGGTAAATGTGATCAATATCCAATGAGAAACTTAGGGGTAGACACCTAACGTAACCAAAAAAAGAATATATAAAAACTGTAAAATTTAAGGGAGGGTGTGCCTGCTTGCTTTCAGAGACACCCATTCTTGCAAGAGTGTATTTTTTTTAACAATAAATTAAGACTTGTTTCACTAATTTGATTTTGTAAGTTCTTTTTGTATAAGTTCTCAGGTTATCTGGGGCCTATTTATAACAGTGGCCAACCCAGGTCAGGTCACAAGTACCTGATAGGATCCCAAAAAGCAGCTAGATGCATGCTACTTATTTCCTGGCTTTCCTAAAATTTTTCCTAATAGCAGGAATGGACTTTCCTCCAGGAGCTTATCCAAACTTTTTTTTTAATCCAGCTACACTAACTGCTTTTACCACTTCCTCCAGTAATGAATTCTATAGCTTCAAATGATGTATTGCGTGAAAAATAATTTTTCTCATTTGTTTTAAATTTGCTACTTAGTTACTTTAAAGTAATAAAGACCAAGGGATATATTATAAACACATACTTTTTAACATGAAAGAAGATGGCCATCAACTAGGAGGACACTCGAGCATCCAGCTCTGTGGACCTTGGTTGGAGCCCGGTCACGGAGGGCAGGAGATGACCAAGAACAGACACAGATATAGACCAACCGGTGGCCAGCCAACACCGGGTCCAACCGGGCGAGCCACGATCAAGTAGAACAGCAGAAGACGACCTTTGTTTGTCTGTGGGCCTCCTAAAGCACCAGGAGCCAGAGATAACCTTACATCGGAGCATCTCCGGGCAATTCCTGGGAACTACTGTAAACCAAGAACAGAGCAACCACTGGGACCAAACTCTAGCGACTGGACCGCCCAGAACCACAAAGCAAAACTTAAAACTCCCCTCATGGTCCAACGCCGCTTGATGGAGTGCGCCCAGTGCCGAGAGGACTGGGGGAACAGCAGACACTGATTCCCACGGTGGACTGGCAGGAAACCCATGTGGACCTACAGCACAGGGTCCTCGACAGCGTGTCAGGTTCACTAGAGAGGTCTCCAACACCAGGTGACAGAGCGCGCCAAGCACCGGGGCAGCTGTGCTGCAGATGAGCATTGGCCGCAGCAGACCTCCCGGACTTCTGCCGCCAAGGAGGGCAGGGACAGGAGTTGAGGTACAAGTCACGGGACATGACTCCCAAGTGCGAAATGGGGTTGCGGGTGAGGCAGCCCGCTCCCATTGGTAGTGCAGCTGGAAAGCACCAACCTCATCAGTAAAGATGGGCATGTCTGGATTAGCGCAGCCAGGGCAGTGGCTACAGGCAGGGGAGACACTGAGGGCTTGAAGCTATGGAAAAGAATCGAAGGTGACGGTCAATCACACCACCCAGTGACTTCTCTAGCACGGGAAACCGAAGCAACAGAGTAGAGATGAAAGTCTCATCTGCAGCCTAGGTAGAAAAATAAAAACCACCCAGCCCCACACACACACCCCAGAACCCAAAGACACACACATGCTCAAAAAAAACAACAAAAAAAAAAACCAACACCAACACAGCAAAAGAATCCAACCAGACTGGAAGACACATTGAGATGGAGAACAAAAACAGAGTCTCTCTCCTGAGCCTTAAGTAACCTCCAAAATGGCCAACCTAAGGACACGGGTCCTTTACTACATAATATTTATTTATTTAGATTTTGCTCACACCTTTTTCAGTAGTAGCTTAAGGTGAGTTACATTCAGGTACTCTGGGTATTTGTCTGTACCAGGAGGGCTCACAATCCAAGTTTTTACCTGAGGCAATGGAGGGTTAAGTGACTTGCCCAAGATCACAAGGAGCAGCAGTGGGATTTGAACCGGCCACTTCTGGATTGCAAAACCAGTGGTCTAACCACTAGGCCACTCCTCCACTCCAATATGTGGCAAGAGGATTGAAGAAGACCGCCAAGATGATGCCATGACATCACCCTCCCTGGCCATGGAAACACATTCCCGCACCCTCTGTGAGGACGGGAACAGCTCAATTATCAGCCGAAAGTGGAGTGTTTTCATCACAGTTCTCACAGAGATGTATGGTCATCAGTTATAAAAATATATGCAATCCTCTTGCCACATGTTGTTTCAAAAAGTCATTCGAGGCTTTTTGAAACAATATGTGGCAAGAGGATTGAAGAAGATTGTTGAGATGATGTTATGATATCACTTTCTTTGGTTGTGGAAACACATTTTAGCGTTTTCTGCGAGGAAAGGAACAGAGCAATTATCAGCTGAAAGTGGAGTGTTTTCATCGCAGTTCTCACAGAGATGTATGGTCATCGGTGACAAGGATACATATGGGGATACCAGAATCAACACCTAAACACTGGAATGAAATTCCAGTATGCATCACGGGAAGACAACGCCCACACCAATAACTGGAAGACACTTATCACAACCCCACAAACAAAACAGACACCAAACCAACAACCAATAACATAAAATCAAACCTGAAAAATAATCAACAAGACTACAATCTCAAAATGAACAGACCACACAGACAACTACAAATTGTAAAACTCACCAACATCAATTATGGAACATACATCCCGATACCCATAGGGCAAGATTGGCAGTCAATAATTTAGTATTACTAAGAGATTGAATAGAAACAGAACTTGGATTACTGCTCGTAACTGAAATATGGCTATGCAAGAAGTTTAAAAAAAAAAACACGCCACCCCTGGTTTAATGACAAACTATTACACACAAAAAAGCTGTGTAGATAAGCTTGAAAGAACATGGGCCAAAAACAAAATAGATATAAACAAAACCATAAGAAAAGCTATAAGAATATATACAAACAACATAAAGAAAGCTAAAGCAGACTACTACAGCACATATGCAAACAACATAAAGAAAGCTAAAGCAGACTACTACAGCACATATGCAAACCTTGAACAGACCAATATGAAAAAAATATTCAAACTCATGAACAAACTACTGAAAACCCAAGATAAATTGACATCAACTAAAACACCACCAGCTGCAAATGAGCTGCACAATATCTCAAAAACAAAACAACAAGCACAAGATCAAACCTAGCGAAAACAAATATCCATCACCGACTTCCTACAAGAATGCGAAACAAACGACACATGCATGAATCTGGTCCACTTTCAAATCACCCAAACTAAACACAAAGAAACTATTGACAAAATATGCACATGCATACTGTCTGCTAGACAATTGCCAGAACTATATGATGAAAGACCCTCCGGACTGGTTCATTGAGTGTGTCACCAAACACATCACATACATGTTTGCAAAAGGACAATCCCAACAAAGGTGACATACTAACACCAATCCCCAAAAACGCAAATAGCAAAATCAGCGACATCAGAAACTACAGACCAGTGGCTTCAATACCACTACTCACCAAAACGATGGAGGTCCTTGTAGCACAGTAACTAATGGAATACCTGACACAATTTTCAATCCTTCACAACTCCCAATCAGGCTTCAGGCCACAACACCGCACCGAGACGGTCATAACCACCCTGGTAACGAACCTCAGAAGCTTAATAAGCCAAGGGCAAAACAAACTACTATTACAATATGTCACGTGCATTCAACCTAGTAGACCACATAACACTAGTGACCCTGCTAGAAAACATAGGAATCAATGGAGCAGTGGCAGCATGGTTCAATGGTTTCCTAAGGACCATATCCTACATTGTAGAGATGTCTAACCAGATATCAAGCTTTTGGATATCTAAGTATGGGGTACCACTGGGTTCTCCAATATCATCAATACTGTTCAATGTAATGACGGAACCAATTGTAAAAAACTGGAGTTAATGGGCCTCAATCCCTTCATATATGCATCTACAAAATGTTTTTTATAGAAAAGCTGAGTTCAGTGATCAGCATAAGAAAGTGAAATGGGGAGAGAACGTCACCGCAACAAAAGAAGGAATAGGAATGAAGCTCCTAGTAACCTGCGTTCAAGAAGCAAAAATTTAGCACCTCTGAACTACAGCGCACCCCTAGTGAGACTACAGCACACATATGAACCAATTACCACAGGAAAAAAATACCCCAGACCCTTGAGCATATAAACTGTGCCTATTTTTCATGGAAGCTGAGCAATTGAAAAAAAATTGGGATAAATTGTGAACAGGAGACGCATCTGCTCCTAAAACAAGAGCACCTGCTTAAAGATAAAAGCTACATATTGATACACTTAGCATCTAACAAACTGTGTAGGAAAGCAAATGGGGTGGGCATTATAAAATGTCCTATCATGTTTTTAAGTGGGGGAATGACTAGGAAGGTCACTATCTCTTATTGAAAACTGAGTTGAAACATCAGTTATATACCCTATTTAATGTCTACATAGCTAATGTGGACCGGGGAAGTTTTTGGAAAAAGTGGAAGAGCTCCCGAGGCAGCACATGGAAGGCAAATTAATAACAGGTGGGGACTTTAATCTGACCCTATCCCCACACTGTACAGGTAATGGGGTATGCAAGGCATAGAAGGGTGAAATTAAAGAAATTTATGGTTAAATTTGAAACTCAACCCCTTCACCATAAGACCTATACCTTTTACTTGGCCATGAAATCCTCTCATTCCAGAGCAGACTTTTGGCTCACAGAGAAGAAACTACTGCAGTTAGTGCAGGGCCTTTCTATTGAAGCCACGATACGGTCAGATAATGCCCCAGTACTCTTTTTTTGGAGCCTGGTGAGATAGATCCTGTAACCCTCTATTGGAGCAACAAAGTGGGAGCAAATAAATATAATTAGAAACTTATTGAAAGGAAGAAAAGGAGGGGGGGAACCCCCCCCCCCCCAAGGAATTGCATTAACAGATAACAATTAGAGCAGTGCAGGGAAGCCAAAGGCTAGTAAGTCAGTTAGAAATACTGAGTTACAGGAGACTAACACAAATCTTCAAAACTTTACAGCAAGAATAAGATAAGGCAGGAAGGCTTCTGACTCAAAAGTTAAGAACGTAAGTATTACCAATACTGAGACAGACCCAAGGTTCATCAAGAACAGCATCCTGTTTCCAACAGTGGCCAATCCAGGTCACAAGTACCTGGCAAGATCCCACAGTAACAGTTTTATACAGCTTATCCCAGGAATAAGCAGTGGATTTTCTCAAATCCATGGCTTATGGATTTTTCCTGTAGGAACTTGTCCAAACTGTTTTTTAAACACTGCTAAACTAACTGCTTTTACCACATTCTCTGGCAATGAATTTCAGACTTTAACTATATGCTTGAGTGAAGACATATGTTCTCCAATTTGTTTTACATTTACTACTAAGTAGCTTCATTACATGCCTCCCAGTTCTTGCAAATCACTCTTTCCAGAGACAGCTGGGTCATTCCATGCCAAGTGGTCTAAACCTTCCCACTATCATGTCTCCAATTTTGTTCAAATTTTATCTGTTGCACGTGTCAGGTGTTAAACTAAGTTTCCCAAAATTTGAGGTCTCTGACTGCAATATTTAGTACGCTTGATGCGCTAATTTTTCTTCATTTCTAGGAAATTGAGTTAATAGTCGCTTAAAAGTATTGATATATTTATTCATTCGTATTTTATTCGTTGATTGTCCAATCGTTTATTGTGTGCTGTTATGGTGGATTGGAAACGTTTGTGAAACGTCAGTTGAACAGAAAGATGCTTTCATAAGCTTTATGGTCCTGCTACTTCATTTTATTGGCCGGTAAGACACGATACTTGCTGGATCCCAGAACAACTTATCATTGCTTTTATTCCAGCTCCATCAGTGACATCATCTGGTCAGCAATATAGTTTCCCTGAAACCTCTCTCTTGCAGATCAATGATGCTTTCAGAATGATGAAGTAACTGAAGAAGGCAGGCTTGGGAACCTGCAGTGAAGTAACTGAAGAAGGCAGGCTTGGGAACCTGCAGTAAAGAAACCCACAATCAGGCTTGGGATCCTGCAGTAAAGATACCCACCCGTGGCTGTTACTGCATGGCTATCAGGCGTGGTCCCTATGGCGATGGGGATGCTGGTTTTAATGTGATAAGCAGTAATGGCTCAGCTATCATGGACCAACGCAATACATCGCGCACACAAAATATAACATACTTTGACCTGAGTAAATGGCTACTTAATGGTGGCATTGCAAAACAAAAACATGTCAGTGTTGTACAGCACAATTTTCTCTTTCAGAGGATACTGTTCACAAGCTGATTCAGGCAGACTCTTTTTAAATAATTGGCTTTGAACTTTGGTACATTTTACCATTTGCACTGACAGTGCCAAATTTAAAGAGATCCTGCAGGGCGGTTATAGATGCTGGTTAGTTGCAAATCTGGCAGTATTATGTCCAGCACAAGCATAATGCTTGTTCAAAATTTCAAGTCCGTATCTTTGTTTGCATGGAAGTTGTTGCGGTCTGAATATTGGTCCAAATATGTTCCGATGAGTCGCAACGAATTTTGATGCACACTTTGAGTCAACTTGTTTGACTGGATTTTGCATCCTTAATGTTAAAATGTATTTCATCGAAATTAGCATCAAAAACTGTACAGGATTTGAATTTTTTAGCCATTCTTATAAATGTGTTTGGATTTTATTACACCCCAAACAATGGCATTTTGGTAAATGTCACGCGCTCATGGACTGACAACCTTTCAGAAAAGGGGGTCTAGATCTGCAACTATTGCAGTTAGAGACCTCAAATTTTGGGAAACTTCATTTAACACCTGACTCTCGCAACAGATAAAATTTGAACAAAACTGGAGAACATGATGGTGGGAACTTTTTTTTAATTTTAGACCACTTGGCATGGAATGACCCAGCTATCTGTTCCACTCCATCTCTATAATATCTTCCCCAGCCATCTTTTCTCCAAGCTGAACAGCCATAGCCTCTTTAGCCTTCCAGGATACAGAGACAATACACAAAATGTCTGTACAATGTAACATGGACTTATACCAACTGGACTGTAAGCAACCCCCAAGATGCTTAGAGAACATTAATTTGCCACAGCTTACTTCTGCTAACTAAAAATAGTTTTTGAACCCCATAAAAATTACAGAAACTCTCTGGGCCATAAAGACCCTGAATAAGACACCTGGATTAGATAGGTTTAAAACAAGATTTTATAAGATCTATGGGAAGTATTTGGCTGGGCCATTAACAACGATGTTCAATACATTAGAACAGATAGAGAAACTGCCACACTTATGGCGCTTAACTGGCATAACGGCCAGGGAAGGACTGTACATCATGGCTCCTATAGCCCTCTCTCATTGCTAGGCAATGACTACAAGAGCGTTATCAAAATAATGGTAAAGAGACTGCAGGCTTTTATGGCACAGCTTGTCAAAGATGACCAATCAGGTTTTATTACAGGTTGTTAAACCTTTGATAATATTAGACAAATTCTAAACCTGATTTGGCAGGTACAATGAACAAAGACCTTGACCATAGTCCTGATGCAGAAATGTGTTTGAATTAAAGTCTCCTAAGATGGATGTGGGGGGTTGCTTTCTACAGTGGATAAAACTTTTTCCAAAAATCAATGACTTACCTCCAGATTAATAGGGCATATACACCAAATTTTGAGCTCAGACATAGGACATATTAGATGCTTAGGGGTGAATATTCTGTTTGATTTAGCAAAATTGTATGAGGTTAATTACCCTCCACTGATGAGAGAGGTTTAACAGCTAGGTAGAAGAGAAGGTCTTAATGTGACATGGTTAGGTAGAACCCATGCAATTAAATGATGTTACCGAAATGCCAATATCTATTTGCAGAACTCCCACTTCAAATGCCTGATTCCTCTTCTCAAATTACTCCACCAAAAAATATTTATCTACTGGAATATCTGGAAATGTAGATTACTTAGAGTTAAGAATTATGTTTAAACCAAGGAAGGAAGGAAGAAGTGGGAATCCATAACTTTCAACTTTATTATAAGGCAGCCCAATTTAAGAGCTATACTAGATTGGAACATGGATTCTTCCAAAAACAGGTTTTTTTTTTAAGAACAAAGTCAGGTGGGCGAGATTCCACTTGGGCTGTACCCTGGATTTAGGTTAAAGAAATTAGGCAGGTTCAAAAAAGGAACAACCCATATACAGCACACACAATCAGAATCTGGAGGACAGCAAGGAGTCCCCTTAGATCCTACTTCCAGTCCACACCTATACCGTACTCGCAAGGGTTCCTATCAGGGCCAGAGCATATAAAAAATTGGGCAGGAAAAGGGTTATTGCATATTGGGGAAACTGCTAGATGACAAAACACCTTACGTGGACTTAGCTGAACAGTTTGGAGTGGCACAAGAGGTATTTTACTACCTACAGATTGAAGATTTTATGGAGTGCAAGGCTCTCAGAGAACTGAGATTAGAAGAAAGTCTAATTAAAATGCCCTGTGTGCCAGAAGAGGAAGAAGGGGAATAACTTCTACAAAGATCTGGAGCCTGTATTGCACAGATCATCATCACTTCCTTTGTTATAAAATGGGAAACGGCTATTGGGATAGTATATTAGGAAAAAATAGTGGAACAACATATGGGAAAATTAGGTTCTTACCTTGGTAATTTTCTTTCCTTTAGTCATGGCAGATGAAGCCATTACGTATGGGTTGTGTCCATCAACCAGCAGGGGGAGATAGAGAGCACTCAACTTTTCACAGTGCCTCATGGCCAGCCAGCTCCACTGCCTCTTCAGTATTTGAAGCTTCCAAAGCAGTATGGCAAACCGCAATGGGAATAACATGAACGTTCCTCACAGCGAACGATGGCCCCTTAACAAGGGCATGAACTCAAAAGGAGGGAATGAACACATCCTCCTGGAGGGAATAAACTCATCCTCCTTATTGTATAACTGGAAGGGATACACGCAACCTCCTGGAGGGAATAAACTCATCCTCCTTATTGTATAACTGGAAGGGATACACGCAACCTCCTGGAGGGAATAAACTCATCCTCCAAAACAAACTGGAGGGAATGGACTCATCCTCCTATAAGTGAACATGAATCCTGAAGACTGTTTTCCAACTTTCTCCCAAGGAAGGAACTTCAGGAAACAAGAACAGAACCTGAAACAGATTCACAGCATACAGACAATCATACAGGGAGGGCTCATGGCTTCATCTGCTATGACTACAGGAAAGAAAATTACCAAGGTAAGAACCTAATTTTCCCTTCCTTGTCATCAAGCAGATGAAGCCATTACGTATGGGATGTAACAAAGCAATCCCTATATAGGGTGGGAACAGGTCACACCACGTGCTAGCACTTGTGCTCCAAAACGCGCATCCCTCCTAGCAGCCATATCCAGCCTGTAATGTCGGGCAAAAGAGAGCTTAGAAGCCCATGTTGCTGCATTGTATATCTCTTGACGAGAGAGTGTTCCAGTTTCAGCCCAAGAGGAAGAAATCGCTCTGGTAGAATGCGCCTTAAAGGCTACAGGCGGATATTGGCCGGCAAGCAGATAAGCTGAAAAGATAGTTTCTTTGAGCCAGCGGGCAACAGTGGCTTTAGACGCTGGAGACCCTCTGCGAGGACCTGATAGCAAAACAAACAGATGATCATAGATCCTGAAAGAGATAGTAACTTGCAGATACTGCAGTAGAGTCCTGCACACATCCAACAGGTGCAACTGCCCAAAAGATTCTGGAAACTCCTCCTTATCAAAGGAGGGCAAGAAAATAGGCTGGTGAAACGCTGAAACCACCTTAGGCATGAAGGAAGGCACGGTCCGAACCATGACCCCAGACTCTGAGAATTGCAGAAATGAGTCTCGACAGGACAGCGCCTGGAGCTCTGACACCCGTCTCACCGAAGTAATGGCCACAAGAAAAACGGCCTTTAGTGTCAAATCTTTCTCTGATGCTCACCGAAGCGGCTCAAAAGGAGAAGCCTGCAGGGCCTTCAAAACTAGCCCCAGGTTCCAAGCTGGACAGGGTGCTCGAATGGAAGGCCGGAGCCAAAGCACCCCACTAAGAAACCGTGCCACATCTGGATGAGCAGCTAAAGACACGCCTTCCACCTTACCACGAGGGAGGCCAACACTGCCACTTGCACCCGCAGGGAAATATAGGCCAAGCCTATTTGTACACCATCCTGCAAAAAGTCCAGAATCGGCGAGACAGGAGCCCGCATGGGTGTGATCGCTTTTGAAGCACACCAAGACTCAAACTGGCGCCAAATCCTGGCATAAGCCACGGAAGTGGAACGCTTGCGGGCCTGCAGGAGAGTGGAAATGACTGTTTGAATAGCCTTTGTCCCTCAATTGCGCCCTCTCAATCGCCATGCCATAAGACCAAAGCGGCAGGCGTCCTCCATGGCTACCGGGCCCTGTGACAACAGGTTCGGTACCAGAGGTAAAGGAAGGGGAGCCTCCACTAGCATCTGTCGGAGGTCCGCATACCAAGGACTCCTGGGCCAATCCGGGGCGATGAGGACCACTTCTCCTGGGTGCAGCCGAATCCGCAGGAGCACGCGCCCTATCAAGGGCCACGGAGGGAACACACATAGTAGGCCTGGAGGCCAGGGCTGAGTCAAGGCATCCAACCCTGCCGAGCGAGGATCTCTCCCGTCTGCTGAAGAAGCACGGGACTTTGGCATTTGAACTTGTCGCCATAAGATCCATCACGGGCTTGCCCCATCTGGCACATATCTGCAGGAATACTTCGTCTGCTAGTTCCCATTCTGCTGGATCGATCTGATGCCTGCTTAGATAATCGGCTTGCACGTTGCTCTGACCTGCAATGTGAGCTGCCGACAGAAACTGAAGATGCAGCTCGGTCCAGTGGCAAATCTGTTTGGCCTGCACGGCCAGTGCTCTGCACTGAGTGCCGCCTTGTCGATTTATGTAGACCACTGCTGTCGTGTTGTTCGACATCACTCGGACAGCCAATCCTTCCAGGGTCACATGAAAGGCCAGAAGCGCCTGAAACACCGCTTTCAACGCCAGGCGGTTGATGGACCACTCAGACTCCTCGGGTGTCCATAGACCCTGGGCATGCTTCCCCTTGCAATGTGCGCCCCAGCCCTTCAGGCTGGCATCTGTCACTACTAGACACCAATCGGGGAGCGCCAGCGGCATTCCTCGCCGCAGCATGCTGTCTGAGAGCCACCACTCCATGCTGAGTCGGGCCGCAGGGAGCCAAGAAAGTCTGCATTGATAATCCTGAGAAACTGGAGACCATCTATGAAGCAGGGAATACTGTAGAGGTCTCAGGTGCACTCTCGCCCAGGGCACCACTTCCAATGTGGCTGTCATCGATCCCAGCAGCTGGACAATGTCCCAAGCTCGCGGGCGGGGCATCCTCGGGAGCAGACGGACCTGATTCTGAAGCTTGCACCACCTTAGCTCGGGTAGGTATACATAGCCCGAGTCTGTGTCGAACCTGGCCCCCAAATATTCTAGAGATTGCGAGGGGGTCAGGTGAATTTTGGCCATATTGACGACCCAGCCCAGAGATTGAAGTACTGAGACCACTCTGGCTGTAGCTTGATAGCTCTCTGTTACAGAGTCTGCTCTGATGAGCCAGTCGTCTAGGTACGGGTGAACCCCGATACCTTCTCGCCTGAGCAAAGCAGCTACTACCACCATTACCTTCGAAAAGGTTCGGGGAGCTGTGGCGAGGCCAAAAGGCAAGGCCCGGAACTGGAAATGTTTTCCCAACACCGCAAACCTCAGAAACTTCTGGTGCGGGGGCCAAATTGGTATGTGCAAGTAAGCTTCTTTCAGGTCTAGAGACGTGAGAAACTCTCCTGGCTGTACCGCAGCAATGACAGAGCGCAGGGTTTCCATGTGGAAATGCCGCACTCTCAGGGACTTGTTTAAATCTTTTAAGTCCAGAATAGGGCAAAAAGACCCACCTTTTTGCGGCACCACAAAGTAGATGGAGTATCGGCCGTAGCCGTGTTCGGCGGGAGGTACCAGGGACACGGCCACTAACTGAATCAGACCTTGCAAAGTCTCCTCTACCGCTGCCCGTTTGGCGGCAGAACCACATCGGGACTCCACAAACACGTCTCTTACTGGGGCGTTGAATTCTATTCTGTAGCCATCTCTGATCAGGTCCAGAACCCACTGATCTGAAAAAATATTGGCCCACTCCTCGGCAAAGAGGGAAAGACGTCCTCCAATGACAGGAAGCGAGGAGGGGGCCGGCGCACCATCATTGGGAGGGTCGCCCCTGAACTCCAGGCCTAGAGTTGGTGGTTGCGGAACGCTTGTCCGAGCGAAAGGAGTTCCTCTGCTGAAAAACGGGCACGAGAAGTGAACCCAGCAGAACGCCCTGGGCGGTACCTTCTAGCTTCACGGAAGCGAGGTCTATAAGAGAAGTGGACCGCCTGGCCCTTGGAGGAAGGCCTCGGCCTATCTTCGGGCAAGCGCTGGGGTTTAGGATCTCCCAGGCCTTTAACAATTTTTTTTTCCAACTCCTCACCAAATAGAAGGCCTTGAAAAGGCAACTTCACCAACCTTTGCTTAGAGGCCATGTCCGCTGCCCAATGTCGTAGCCAAATAAGACGGCGAGCCGCCACTGCTACTGCCATTTGTTTAGCTGAAGCTCTGACAATATCATAAAGGGCATCAGCCAAAAAGGACAAGGCCAAGTCCAGCCGCGGAGCCACATCCAAGAAGGGCTCCGCTCCATCTCCGGGCTGTTCCACTGCCTGTTGCAACCACGCCAGGCAGGCTCTAGCAGCATAACAACTGCATGCAGATGCCCGAACAGTAAGACCTGCAATTTCAAAGGACCGTTTAAGTGCTGCTCCCAGTCTACAGTCTTGTATATCCTTCAGGGCAACTCCTCCTTCCACAGGGAGGGTAGTTCTCTTTGTCACCGCAGTGACTAGGGCATCTACTTTAGGCATTGCAAAGCGAGCCAAATGCTCCTCACGCAGAGGGTATAATTGTCCCATAGCCCTGGAAACTTTCAAAGGTCCCTCGGGGTCAGCCCACTGAGCGGAAATAAGCTCTTGGATGGAGTCATACAAAGGAAAGGCTCGAGCAGGCTTTTTGGTACTAGCCATCCTAGGATTCACAGAGGAGGCAGTGCCACTGTCAGGCTCTTCAATAGAAAGGACCTGTAGGGCATCTGAAATAAGCGCTAATTCGTCGTCTCTTGAGGACTTATTATTGAAGGAAAAACCGAGATCCTTATTCTGATAGCTGAGTGTGATGTCTGTCTGCTTGATTACTTACTTTATTATTTTGGAGTTCCTTTCCTTTTCTGATGTTTTTTAAATTGTACATTGCTTTGATCTGTATGGCAAGTAAGTGGTCTAGTAAAATTGAAATAAATGATAAAATAAATGACAAAATAAGTAAAGGTAAGGAATGGATTACGTCATTTTGAAAAGTGCTTTGGCAAAAATGTCTTTAGCCCCTTTTTAAATTGAGCAGAAGAGGACTCTGTAAGTCACTTGAAAGCAAGTTACAGAGGTAAAGAAAAACGCAGAATGCCATCTGAAATGAGAACATCAAACAAGTGGCAAATAAATATGACAGCATACGTAAATGCTTCGCAAGACAGATGGGCACACTTGTAAAGAAAACCCTGTGCGAGAGAAGCAGAACTTTGAAATAAACACAATAATACAGGAAACCAATGCTCTGTGATGAGTAGAGGGGTGACATGGTCCTTTTTAGAAGCTGCATAAAGCAGTTTAACAGCAGTGTTTTGTAAAATTTGTAAGCACTTTAAATTGGACAGCTGCAAACCACAGAAAAGAACATTATCACAGTCAAGGTGAGGAAGTTTGCCTGCTCCCATCTGTCTGAAAATTACAGACCATTTATCTTAGCACAAACATTGTAGCTTACCTGATGCAATTCCACAGTCAACCTACACATCCTGTATACTCTGTCAATGCCAAATACTACGACTGGATATCTTGTAGCCATAAACCGGATATTATTTGCCAGACATTTCTAGGATGGGTAGAAAAAAAAAAAGTGTTAAAATCACACATACATCCCCCAGTCCCTGGAAAATTACCTTCCTCTAACAAAGATCACAAATCCCATACTGGCTCAGACTGCCAAGAGCAAATGACATTACCTAATAATAGTAGAGCAGTTAGTAGTGAAGTAATGACAACTGATATTTCCAGGCCAGGTCAACACCAAGATCCAGTACTGCACAAGCTTGGAGCACCAATTTATGAGAAACTTAACTCTTGCAAATCTCTAATATAAGACTCAAGGTGAGTTACATTCAATTTAAAAAAAAATGATAAACATCAGGAATTACACGATTTCAAGAGAGTAACATAATAAAAAGCAAATATTAAAACCCCCCAGGCCTAACCAACAAATATTTTTAAGGCCTTGCAAAATAGAAGATAACTCCCCAGCGAGTGCAATTCAAAAGCAAACAGCTAAGAAAAAATAAATTATCAACTAAAAGCAGCTTCAAACTGCACATTTTTTGTTGAAGGAAGAGCTAACAGTGAATAATTAGATCTTCTACAGACTGTCCTAGATTTTAGTGAGAGGGCTACTATCCAGTCTTTTGCATCGAGCGTTACATGTATGATTAACTCCCAGTTTGCGAGAGGTTATATGTCTGTGTGCTCAATGCAAAGAGCTCCTAGATCTCAGAGAATGAGTCCATTGTCTTGAGTAGCAGACTTGGAGGAGCTAAGGGAGACAAAGAGGTACATAGAGGAGGCCTGCAGGGACATTGTAGAGAAGTCCCACCTGGAATCTGACAGCCCCTGTGCAGCCTTAGAGGAGGGAGGTCTCCTAAAAGAAGAGCACCACGAAGTAATCCTGTAACCAGGACCAGCTCTCCAGGGGATGCAATACTCTCTTGCACATAGGATGCGTCTCCAGGAACTTCTGCCCAGAAAGGAAGGATTAGGATAGCTGTCGTAGCTGGTGATTCAATCATTAGGCATATATAGCGAATGCTACATACCTGTAGAAGGTATTCTCCGAGGACAGCAGGCTGATTGTTCTCACAGATGGGTGACGTCCACGGCAGCCCCTCCAATCGGAAACTTCACTAGCAAAGTCCTTTGCTAGTCCTCGCGCGCCCATGCACACCGCGCATGCGCGGCCGTCTTCTCGCCCGAACCGGCTCGTGTTCGTCAGTCCCATATGTAGCAAGACGAAGACAAGGGAAGACACAACTCCAAAGGGGAGGCGGGCGGGTTTGTGAGAACAATCAGCCTGCTGTCCTCGGAGAATACCTTCTACAGGTATGTAGCATTCGCTTTCTCAGAGGACAAGCAGGCTGCTTGTTCTCACTGATGGGGTATCCTTAGCCCCCAGGCTCACTCAAAACAACAAACATGGTCAATTGGGCCTCGCAACGGCGAGGACATAACTGAGATTGACCTAACAATTTTTCCAACTAACTGAGAGTGTAGCCTGGAACAGAATAAAATATGGGCCTAGGAGGGTGGAGTTGGATCCTAAACCCCGAACAGATTCTGAAGCACAGACTGCCCGAACTGACTGTCGCGTCGGGTATCCTGCTGCAGGCAGTAATGAGATGTGAATGTGTGGACAGATGACCACGTCGCAGCTTTGCAAATCTCTTCAATAGTGGCTGACTTCAAGTGGGCTACCGACGCTGCCATGGCTCTGACATTATGAGCCATGACATGACCCTCAAGAGCCAGCCCAGCCTGGGCGTAAGTGAAGGAAATGCAATCTGCTAGCTGATTGGATATGGTGCGTTTCCCCACAGCCACTCCCCTCCTGTTGGGATCAAAAGAAACAAACAATTGGGCGGACTGTCTGTTGGGCTGTGTCCGCTCCAGATAGAAGGCCAATGCTCTCTTGCAGTCCAATGTGTGCAGCTGACGTTCAGCAGGGCAGGAATGAGGACGGGGAAAGAATGTTGGCAAGACAATTGACTGGTTCAGATGGAACTCCGACACAACCTTTGGCAAGGACTTAGGGTGAGTGCGGAGGACTACTCTGTTATGATGAAATTTGGTGTAAGGGGCCTGGGCTACCAGGGCCTGAAGCTCACTGACTCTACGAGCTGAAGTAACTGCCACCAAGAAAATGACCTTCCAGGTCAAGTACTTCAGATGGCAGGAATTCAGTGGCTCAAAAGGAAGTTTCATCAGCTGGGTGAGAACGACATTGAGATCCCATGACACTGTAGGAGGCTTGACAGGGGGCTTTGACAAAAGCAAACCTCTCATGAAGCGAACAACTAAAGGCTGTCCTGAGATCGGCTTACCTTCCACACGGTAATGGTATGCACTGATTGCACTAAGGTGAACCCTTACAGAGTTGGTCTTGAGACCAGACTCAGACAAGTGCAGAAGGTATTCAAGCAGGGTCTGTGTAGGACAGGAGCGATGATCTAGGGCCTTGCTGTCACACCAGACGGCAAACCTCCTCCATAGAAAGAAGTAACTCCTCTTAGTGGAATCTTTCCTGGAAGCAAGCAAGATGCGGGAGAAACCCTCTGACAGACCCAAAGAGGCAAAGTCTACGCTCTCAACATCCAGCCGTGAGAGCCAGAGACTGGAGGTTGGGATGCAGAACCGCCCCTTCGTCCTGTGTGATAAGGGTCGGAAAACACTCCAATCTCCACGGTTCTTCGGAGGACAACTCCAGAAGAAGAGGGAACCAGATCTGACGCGGCCAAAAAGGAGCAATCAGAATCATGGTGCCTCGGTCTTGCTTGAGTTTCAACAAAGTCTTCCCCATCAGAGGTATGGGAGGATAAGCATACAGCAGACCTTCCCCCCAGTCCAGGAGGAAGGCATCCGATGCCAGTCTGCCGTGAGCCTGGAGCAGAACTGAGGGACTTTGTGGTTGGCTCGAGATGCAAAGAGATCTACCAAGGGGGTGCCCCACACCTGGAAGATCTGGCGCACTACTCTGGAGTTGAGCGACCACTCGTGAGGTTACATAATCCTGCTCAGTCTGTCGGCCAGACTGTTGTTTACGCCTGCCAGGTATGTGGCTTGGAGCACCATGCCGTGACGGCGAGCCCAGAGCCACATGCTGACGGCTTCCTGACATAGGGGGCGAGATCCGGTGCCCCCCTGCTTGTTGATGTAATACATGGCAACCTGGTTGTCTGTCTGAATTTGGATAATTTGATGGGACAGCCGATCTCTGAAAGCCTTCAGAGCGTTCCAGACCGCTCGTAACCCCAGGAGATTGATCTGCAGATCGCGTTCCTGGAGGGACCAGCTTCCCTGGGTATGAAGCCCATCGACGTGAGCTCCCCACCCCAGGAGAAACGCATCCGTAGTCAGCACTTTTTGTGGCTGAGGAATTTGGAAAGGACGTCCCAGAGTCAAATTGGACCAAATCGTCCACCAATACAGGGATTTGAGAAAACTCGTGGACAGGTGGATCACGTCTTCTAGATCCCCAGCAGCCGGAAACCACTGGGAAGCTAGGGTCCATTGAGCAGATCTCATGTGAAGGCGGGCCATGGGAGTCACATGAACTGTGGAGGCCATGTGGCCCAACAATCTCAACATCTGCCAAGCTGTGATCTGCTGGGACGCTCGCACCCGCGAGACGAGGGACAACAAGTTGTTGGCTCTCGCCTCTGGGAGATAGGCACGAGCCGTCCAAGAATCCAGCAGAGCTCCTATGAATTCGAGTCTCTGTACTGGAAGAAGATGGGACTTTGGATAATTTATCACAAACCCCAGTAGCTCCAGGAGGCGAATAGTCATCTGCATGGACTGTAGAGCTCCTGCCTCGGATGTGTTCTTCACCAGCCAATCGTCGAGATAGGGGAACACGTGCACCCCCAGCCTGCGAAGCGCCGCTGCTACTACAGCAAAGCACTTCGTGAACACTCTGGGCGCAGAGGTGAGCCCAAAGGGTAGCACACAGTACTGGAAGTGACGTGTGCCCAGCTGAAATCGCAGATACTGTCTGTGAGCTGGCAGTATCGGGATGTGCGTGTAGGCGTCCTTCAAGTCCAGAGAGCATAGCCAGTTGTTTTACTAAATCATGGGAAGAAGGGTGCCCAGGGAAAGCATCCTGAACTTCTCTTTGACCAGATATTTGTTCAGGGCCCTTAGGTCTAGGATGGGACGCATCCCCCCTGTTTTCTTTTCCACAAGGAAGTACCTGGAATAGAATCCCAGCCCTTCTTGCCCGGATGGCACGGGCTCGACTGCATTGGCGCTGAGAAGGGCGGAGAGTTCCTCTGCAAGTACCTGCTTGTGCTGGAAGCTGTAGGATTGAGCTCCTGGTGGGCAATTTGGAGGTTTGGACACCAAATTGAGAGTGTATCCTTGCCGGACTATTTGGAGAACCCACTGGTCGGAGGTTATGAGAGCCCACCTTTGGTGAAAAACTTTCAACCTCCCCCCAACCGGCAGATCGCCCGGCACTGACACTTTGATGTCGGCTATGCTCTGCTGCAGCCAGTCAAAAGCTCATCCCTTGCTTTTGCTGGGGAGCCGAGGGGCCTTGCTGAGTCGCACGCTGCTGACGGGAGCGAGCGCGCTGGGGCTTAGCCTGGGCCGCAGGCTGTCGAGAAGGAGGATTGTACCTATGCTTGCCAGAAGAGTAGGGAACAGTCTTCCTTCCCCCATAAAAACGTCTACCTGTGGAGGTAGAAGCTGAAGGCTGCCGGCAGGAGAACTTGTCAAAAGCAGTATCCCACTGGTGGAGCTGCTCTACCACCTGTTCGACCTTTTCTCCAAAAATATTATCCGCACGGCAAGGCGAGTCCGCAATCCGCTGCTGGATCCTATTCTCCAGGTCGGAGGCACGCAGCCATGAGAGTCTGCGCATCACCACACCTTGAGCAGCGGCCCTGGACGCAACATCAAAGGTATCATACACCCCTCTGGCCAGGAATTTTCTGCACGCCTTCAGCTGCCTGACCACCTCCTGAAATGGCTTGGCTTGCTCAGGAGGGAGCTTGTCCACGAAGCCTGCCAACTGCCGCACATTGTTCCACATGTGTATGCTCGTGTAGAGCTGGTAAGACTGAATTTTGGCCATGAGCATAGAGGAATGGTAGGCCTTCCTCCCAAAGGAGTCTAAGGTTCTAGAGTCTTTGCCTGGGGGCGCCGAAGCATGCTCCCTAGAACTCTTAGCCTTCTTTAGGGCCAAATCCAACTCCAGAGTCGTGAGGCAACTGAGTGCGCATCAGCTCTGGGTCCCCATGGATCCGGTACTGGGACTCGATCTTTTTGGGAATGTGGGGATTAACTTGGTCCAATTCGCCAGCAATGTCTTTTTTAGGACATGATGCATGGGTACTGTGGACGCTTCCTTAGGTGGAGAAGGATAGTCCAGGAGCTCAAACATTTCAGGCCTGGGCTCGTCCTCCACAACCACCGGGATGGGGATGGCCGTAGACATCTCCCGGACAAAGGCCGCAAAAGACAGACTCTCGGGAGGAGAAAGCTGCCTTTCAGGGGAGGGAGTGGGACCAGAAGGAAGGCCATTAGACTCCTTGTCAGAGAAATATCTGATGTCCTCCTCCTCCTCCCACGAGGCCTCACCATCGGTATCAGACACAAGTTCACGAACCTGTGTCTGAAGCTGTGCCCGGCTCGACTCCGTGGAACCACGGCCACGGTGGGAGCGTCGAGAGGTAGACTCCCTCGCCCGCACCGGCGAAGCTCCCTCCGCCGACGTCGTCGGGGAGCCTTCCTGGGAGGCGACCGCAGTCGGTACCGCAAGCGGCTCCGATGTCGGAGACCTCACCCCAGGCAAGGGGCCAGCCGGCGCCTCACTTGACGGTACCGGAGGCGCAAGAACCCCCGGTACCGGAGGGGAAGGGCGCAACAGCTCTCCCAGGATATCTGGGAGAACGGCCCGGAGACTCTCGTGCAGGGCGGCTGTGGAGAAAGACATGGAAGCCGATGCAGGAGTCGAAGTCAGAGTCTGTTCCGGGCGTGGAGGCTGTTCCGGGCTGTCCAAGGTGGAGCGCATCGACACCTCCTGAACAGAGGGTGAGCGGTCCTCCCGGTGCCGATGCCTACTGGGTGCCGACTCCCTCGGCGACCCAGAGCTCTCGGTACCGACGCGGGAAGGAGACCGGTGTCAATGCTTCTTTGACTTTTTCAAACGAAGCATGTCACCGGAGCTTCCCGGTACCGACGAGGAGGACGTAGAATCCAACCGTCGCTTCCTCGGGGCCGAGGCCGAAGAAGGTCGGTCTCGGGGGGGCTGTACCGCAGGAGCCCTCAGGGTAGGGGGAGACCCACCCGAAGGCTCACCGCCACCAGCAGGGGAATGGACAGCCCTCACCTGCACTCCAGACGAAGCACCACCGTCCGACGACATCAGCAGAAGCGGAGGTCCCAGTACCACCGACACAGCCTTCCAATGCCTCGGCCCCGACGATGCAGAGGGTCGATGCCTCGATGAAATCGATACCGTCACGGCCGAGGGCGGAGGTGTTGACGCTGTCGACGTCGACGCACTCGATACTCCCGGTGCCGATGCCGACGAAGAGCCCGAGAACAAAACGTTCCACTGGGCCAATCTCGCTACCTGAGTCCTTGTCTGTAAAAGGGCGCAAAGACTGCAGGCCTGCGGGCGGTGCCCAGCCCCCAGACACTGAAGACACGACGCGTGCCTATCAGTGAGCGAGATTACCCGGGCGCACTGGGTGCACTTCTTGAAGCCGCTGGGAGACTTCGATGACATGGGCGGAAAAATCACGCCGGCGAAATCAAAACTCGTAATTGCTTTAAGGCACCAAAAAGATGGGGAGAAAAAAAACTCGACCCGAGGCCTCAAGGGGCCTACCCCGAAAACGAAAGTAAACTTAACGGGGCCAAAAACTAGAAATAGGGGGAAGGGGGAAGGGAAAAAGACCAAAAGGCCCTTCTCCGGAATCCCTTTTTTTTTTAGCGAAAAGTCAAAAAGACGCGCGAGGGTCAACTTAAGGGGCGCGAACGGCACAAAACATGACCGTACCGAGCGCGGACAAAAGAAGACTGACAAACACGAGCCGGTTCGGGCGGGAAGACGGCCGCGCATGCGCGGTGCGCATGGGCGCGCGAGGACTAGCAAAGGACTTTGCTAGTGAAGCTTCCGATTGGAGGGGCTGCCGTGGACGTCACCCATCAGTGAGAACAAGCAGCCTGCTTGTCCTTGGAGAAATATATATATATATATATATATATATATATATATATATATATATTCAGTGAGGGCTATGCTTACTTCTGTGGCACATCTCAGAGGTGCTTCCTTACAGGACATTTGCAAGGCAGCAACATGGTCTACACTGCATACCTTCTTTCAACATTATTGCTTACACAAAGAAACCAGTACTGATACCACCTTTGGACAAGCAGTTCTACAGAACCTACTAATCATGCTCCTCCCTCCTAGGGTTGCACCTAGACTGTTTTATTTTCCTTGCAACCCTCAACTAGGGAGTCACCATGTGTGTCTGCATTATCCTGCCCACAAAGAAAAGCATAATTGCTTACCTGTAACGTGTTCTCTGTGGTCCTCAGAATAATGCAGACATACCTTCCTGCCCACTATCCCCACAACAAAGCTCAATTACATAAAGGAATAACCTCTTTCTACTCCACAGCAGTCTTCAAATGACATTCTTCTTCCTTTCTGGGAACTATACTACTTTCACAACTCTTAGTTTTTTCACTTGCTATTCATGGAACTGAGGAACTCATGATGTCTTTTTGCGGATGACATCTTTTTGCAGATACCACCAAGATTTGTAACAGAGTGGATACCCCGGAGGGAGTGGAAAACATGAAAAAGGATCTGCAGAAACTAGAAGAATGATCTAATGTTTTGCAATTAAAATTCAATGCAAAGAAGTGCAAAGTGATAGGAAGCAGAAATCCACAGGAGACACATGTGTTAGGCAGTGAGAGTCTGATATGCACAGACAGGGAGAGAGATCTTGGGGTGATAGTTATCTGAGGATCTGAAGATGACGAAACAGTGTGACAAGGTGGTGGTCGTAGCCAGAAGGATGCAAGGCTGTACAG
The DNA here is from genome assembly GCF_901765095.1 of Microcaecilia unicolor. NCBI lineage: Eukaryota > Metazoa > Chordata > Amphibia > Gymnophiona > Siphonopidae > Microcaecilia > Microcaecilia unicolor. The sequence continues at coordinate 105,228,271 of NC_044041.1, read as the reverse complement.
AGAGAGGTGTAAACAACAGAAGAAAGGAAGTGTTGATGCCCCTGTACAAGTCGTTGGTGAGGCCCCACCTGGAGTATTGTGTTCAGTTTTGGAGGCCATATCTTGCTAAGGATGTAAAAAGACTCGAAGTGGATCAAAGAAAAGCTACAAAAATGGTATGGGATTTGCGTTACAAGACATACGAGGAGAGACTTACTGGCCTGAACATGTATACCCTGTTGGAAAGCAGAAACAGGGGTGATATGATACAGACGTTCAAATATTTGAAAGGTATTAATCCACAAACAAGCCTCTTCCGGAGACAGGAAGGCGGTAGAACTAGAGGACATGAATTGAGGTTGAAGGGGGGCAGGACCATGGACAACACCTGTTACAGGTAAGCAACTATGCTTTTATCTCTACTTTGAGCTGGATAACCTAGGGAATGTTGGCTAAATCCAATGAAAAACATAGTATCAGTCTTATCAGCATTAAATTTGAGTTTAACCTTAGCAGACCACTCTTTAATCCTACGGCTGTTGATTTTATAAGAAATAGAATCTACAGTCTGACCAACAGGAAACAAAAAGAAAACATTGTCTGCATAGGACAACATGAGCACACCAGGTTTCAACAAAAGATGATTGAGGGAGCTCATGTACAAGCTGTACAGAAGTATGGAGATGGGAGAACCTTGGGGAAACAACAGAAGGAGATTCCCATGAAGATGACAATCTGACATCCTTTAAAACTAGATACTGTCAATTTTTCAAAAAGATTCAAACTAATTAAATACTAAGCCACTGAAGCTGAATTCCGATAGCATGCTTAGTAAAATATCATGGTTGACTATCAAAGACGGCAGAGATGTCAAATTATAGCAAGACCATCTCTCCACTACAGCACAAAATGAATCTTACCTCAGATGTTAAGAACAACATATTACTTCTCATTGCAGGATAGGAGCTGAGCCCCTTACATGCATCCTGTAGTAAGCTAGCTGTTGTATGTGATATGTCTTATGGCATAAAAGAGATACCATCGTGCAGGAACTGGATACATTTGCTTGATAGAACTAAGCAAGGAAAGACTGACAGCACCATGAAACAAACCTGGGCACTTTCAGTGTGCCCCAACTAGCAAATATCATCTCTCAGAGCAAAGTTTCACAGCTTTTTTCAAGTCTAAACCACACCATGGAGCAGGCAGTATACACATGAAGACCCAAATAATAAAAAGAAGCGCAAAACAAGAACTGAAAGCTCTCTCTTCCAAATTTCAAAACAAAGAGAGAAAGAGGACAAACTCACATAGCTTTAGAAATTAACAGTCATACCCATATCAGCACGCTCACACTATAACAGTGGTTCTCAACCCAGTCATCGGAACACACCTAGAGGGGCATAATCGAATGCCCATCTCCATGGGCGTCTATGTCCGCGAACGGATACGTGAAGGGGCGGGACAGACCGTATTTTCGAAAAAAATGGGCGCCCATCTTTTTTTTCTATAATATGGTTTGTGCCGGGCAAATGTATCGGATCTGTGCGGATTTGAGCTGGGCAGTTTCGTTTTTCAGCAATAATGGAAACCGAAGGCGCCCAGCTCAAAAACGAACAAATCCAAGGCATTGGGTTGTGGGAGGGGCCAGGATTAGTACATAAGTACATAAGTAGTGCCATACTGGGAAAGACCAAAGGTCCATCTAGCCCAGCATCCTGTCACCGACCGTGGCCAATCCAGGTCAAGGGCACCTGGCACGCTCCCCAAACGTAAAAACATTCCAGACAAGTTATACCTAAAAATGCGGAATTTTTCCAAGTCCATTTAATAGCGGTCTATGGACTTGTCCTTTAGGAATCTATCTAACCCCTTTTTAAACTCCGTCAAGCTAACCGCCCGTACCACGTTCTCCGGCAACGAATTCCAGAGTCTAATTACACGTTGGGTGAAGAAAAATTTTCTCCGATTCGTTTTAAATTTACCACACTGTAGCTTCAACTCATGCCCTCTAGTCCTAGTATTTTTGGATAGCGTGAACAGTCGCTTCACATCCACCCGATCCATTCCACTCATTATTTTATACACTTCTATCATATCTCCCCTCAGCCGTCTCTTCTCCAAGCTGAAAAGCCCTAGCCTTCTCAGCCTCTCTTCGTAGGAAAGTCGTCCCATCCCCACTATCATTTTCGTCGCCCTTCGCTGTACCTTTTCCAATTCTACTATATCTTTTTTGAGATACGGAGACCAGTACTGAACACAATACTCCAGGTGCGGTCGCACCATGGAGCGATACAACGGCATTATAACATCCGCACACCTGGACTCCATACCCTTCCTAATAACACCCAACATTCTATTCGCTTTCCTAGCCACAGCAGCACACTGAGCAGAAGGTTTCAGCGTATCATCGACGACGACACCCAGATCCCTTTCTTGATCCGTAACTCCTAACGCGGAACCTTGCAAGACGTAGCTATAATTCGGGTTCCTCTTACCCACATGCATCACTTTGCACTTGTCAACATTGAACTTCATCTGCCACTTGCACGCCCATTCTCCCAGTCTCGCAAGGTCCTCCTGTAATCGTTCACATTCCTCCTGCGACTTGACGACCCTGAATAATTTTGTGTCATCGGCGAATTTAATTACCTCACTAGTTATTCCCATCTCTAGGTCATTTATAAATACATTAAAAAGCAACGGACCCAGCACAGACCCCTGCGGGACCCCACTAACTACCCTCCTCCACTGAGAATACTGGCCACGCAATCCTACTCTCTGCTTCCTATCGTTCAACCAGTTCTTAATCCATAATAATACCCTACCTCCGATTCCATGACTCTGCAATTTCTTCAGGAGTCTTTCGTGCGGCACTTTGTCAAACGCCTTCTGAAAATCCAGATATACAATATCAACCGGCTCCCCATTGTCCACATGTTTGCTTACCCCCTCAAAAAAATGCATTAGATTGGTGATGCAAGACTTCCCTTCACTAAATCCGTGCTGACTTTGTCTCATCAGTCCATGTTTTTGTATATGCTCTGGTCCCCTTCACATGCCAGGACACCAACTGGGCAACCTAGGGGGCACTTATAACAATTAGAAAAAAGAAAATGAAATACCTCCCGTCCATAGCTCCCATCCCTTGGGTGCTGAGCCCCTCAAATTCACCCCAAAACCCACTGCCCACAACTCTACACCATTACCATAGCACTTATGGCTGAAGGGGGGCACCTACATGTGGGTACAATGGGTTTTGGGGCGGTTTGGAGGGCTCTCATTTACCACCACAAGTGTAACAGGTAGGGGGGATGGGCCTGGGTGCACCTGGCAGAAGTGCACTGCACCCAGTAACAACTGCTCCAGGGACCTGCATACTGCTGTGATGGAACTGGGTATGGCATTTGAGGCTGGCATACAGGCTGGGAAAAAAGTTGTTTTTTTAATGCTGGGAGGGGGTTAGTGACCACTGGGGGAGTCAGGGGTGATCATCCCCGATTCCTTTCGGTGGTCATGTGGTCATTTAGGGCACTTTTTTGGGACTTGTTTGTGAAAAAAAAGGGTCCAATAAAAATGACACAAACTCAATCGAAAAAAGAAAGGCGTTTTTAGCGCATCAGCCGAAGGCGCCCATCTCTCCTCGGTCAATAAACATGCCCCAGTCCCGCTTCACCACGCCTCCGACACGCCCCCGTCAACTTTGCCCGTTTCCGCGTCAGATTGCAGTTGAAGACACCCAAAATCGGTTTTCGATTATACCGATTTGAGCGCCTATCTTCCGATTTGGGTCGAAATCTGGGCGCCCATCACTTTTGAAAATAAGGCTGCTAGCCACTCAAGATACCCACAATGAATATGCATGAGATAAATGTGCATATAGTGAAGGTAGTGCAGGCACATTCACTATCCAAAAAACTTGACCAGCTGGGTGTGTCCCAAGAAGCAGGTTGAGAATCCTGCACTAGTCTTTAAAAGGGTGTGGTTATACAGTGGTGGAAATAAGTATTTGATCCCTTGCTGATTTTGTAAGTTTGCCCACTGACAAAGACATGAGCAGCCCATAATTGAAGGGTAGGTTATTGGTAACAGTGAGAGATAGCACATCACAAATTAAATCCGGAAAATCACATTGTGGAAAGTATACGAATTTATTTGCATTCTGCAGAGGGAAATAAGTATTTGATCCCCCACCAACCAGTAAGAGATCTGGCCCCTACAGACCAGGTAGATGCTCCAAATCAACTCGTTACCTGCATGACAGACAGCTGTCGGCAATGGTCACCTGTATGAAAGACACCTGTCCACAGACTCAGTGAATCAGTCAGACTCTAACCTCTACAAATGGCCAAGAGCAAGGAGCTGTCTAAGGATGTCAGGGACAAGATCATACACCTGCACAAGGCTGGAATGGGCTACAAAACCATCAGTAAGACGCTGGGCGAGAAGGAGACAACTGTTGGTGCCATAGTAAGAAAATGGAAGAAGTACAAAATGACTGTCAATCGACAAAGATCTGGGGCTCCACGCAAAATCTCACCTCGTGGGGTATCCTTGATCATGAGGAAGGTTAGAAATCAGCCTACAACTACAAGGGGGGAACTTGTCAATGATCTCAAGGCAGCTGGGACCACTGTCACCACGAAAACCATTGGTAACACATTACGACATAACGGATTGCAATCCTGCAGTGCCCGCAAGGTCCCCCTGCTCCGGAAGGCACATGTGACGGCCCGTCTGAAGTTTGCCAGTGAACACCTGGATGATGCCGAGAGTGATTGGGAGAAGGTGCTGTGGTCAGATGAGACAAAAATTGAGCTCTTTGGCATGAACTCAACTCGCCGTGTTTGGAGGAAGAGAAATGCTGCCTATGACCCAAAGAACACCGTCCCCACTGTCAAGCATGGAGGTGGAAATGTTATGTTTTGGGGGTGTTTCTCTGCTAAGGGCACAGGACTACTTCACCGCATCAATGGGAGAATGGATGGGGCCATGTACCGTACAATTCTGAGTGACAACCTCCTTCCCTCCGCCAGGGCCTTAAAAATGGGTCGTGGCTGGGTCTTCCAGCACGACAATGACCCAAAACATACAGCCAAGGCAACAAAGGAGTGGCTCAGGAAGAAGCACATTAGGGTCATGGAGTGGCCTAGCCAGTCACCAGACCTTAATCCCATTGAAAACTTATGGAGGGAGCTGAAGCTGCGAGTTGCCAAGCGACAGCCCAGAACTCTTAATGATTTAGAGATGATCTGCAAAGAGGAGTGGACCAAAATTCCTCCTGACATGTGTGCAAACCTCATCATCAACTACAGAAGACGTCTGACCGCTGTGCTTGCCAACAAGGGTTTTGCCACCAAGTATTAGGTCTTGTTTGCCAGAGGGATTAAATACTTATTTCCCTCTGCAGAATGCAAATAAATTCATATACTTTCCACAATGTGATTTTCCGGATTTAATTTGTGATGTGCTATCTCTCACTGTTACCAATAACCTACCCTTCAATTATGGGCTGCTCATGTCTTTGTCAGTGGGCAAACTTTCAAAATCAGCAAGGGATCAAATACTTATTTCCACCACTGTATATACAGAGAAGTCTATTGATATGTAGAAAGACATGCATAAACACAGCATACAGATAACTGTCAGTGGCTGTGTTCTTCCAGTCTTACCCCCATGGCTCTTCTTGCATTGAAGGATGAAGTACAAGTTTCATTTGTGGGTTACCCACAGCTTAAGCAAGATTTTTGTTTTAACAAACACCTCCTGGAACTTCAGGCTGCATCATCATGCAAAGAGGGGTCTCACTCAAGGCATCCTCTTCTCTTCTTTCCACAATTGCCTTAAATGCAAGTGTTGTCCACTACCCTAGAGCCTCACCTCAGCATATGCACCTACACCCTTAACTCCTTGCAGTGTACAGATTCCTGCTCCTTACTACCTTCATCTCTTCACCATGCATGGACCAGTCTTCCCTCTAGCTCTGGGGTTTATTTATTTTTTTTTATTGGTACTTATATCCCACATTATCCAAAGAAATTTCAGTTGAAGGTGGCTTACATACAATTTATGAAATAGCCTACACCGTTCAAGTAATTCTCAACCCAGTCCTTGGGACACACCTAGCTAGTCAACTTTTCAAAATACCAACAATGAATATGCATGAGAGATATCTGCATATAGTGGAGGTGATGCATGCATGCAGATTTACCTCATACATATTCATAGTGGATATCCTCAAAACCTGCCTGCCTGGATGTATCACAAGAACTACATTTATTTTATTTTATTTATTGGGATTTATTAACCGATTTTATGAAGAGATTCACCTAAGATGGTGTACAGCAGGTACAGTTTAACATTAAAAAAATTTATTTTGTTAACAGCATAATAGCAAAATTACCAAATAAGCAGAAATGCTATCAATGAGGTAAACTTGGAAATGTAAAACTGAAACCTAGTAATACAGCTAACGTATCAAATATACACATTTAGCAGCATTTCATAACAGAAATACAATAAACCGCCTTGACCTGCTTGCCAGATAAGATGGTATAGCAAATATCAGTATGATAAATATCAGTACAATACAAACGAGACAATAATAGGCAAAATGGAAGAACACTGAAATGACAGATATAACGCTAATACTGTTTTGTACAATACAATAAAACATCTTAGACAAGACGGGTAGTACAAAATTAATTGGGATAAACAGATGAGTGGCTAAAACTGAAGGCAAATTCACATGTACAGTTGAATAAGATAACGGTACCTGTGAATAACTGGTCTAAGTTACAGGGGGTGTGGCAAACTAATTCAGGTGCAGAGTGAATAGACAGTGAATCACCCTGCCATAAACAGACATCCTTAGGAGTAGCCTAACAGTTAAAGCAGTAGGCTGAGAACCAGGGGAGCCTGGTTCAAATCTCATATTGGCTCCTTGTGACCTTGGGGAAGTCACCTAACTCTGCTCCTTGGGTACAAACTTGGTGCGACTCCAGTAGGGACAGGGAAAAATACCTACTGTGCCTGAATGTAAATTGCCTTGGAAAACAGTTTGAGCTAAATACTTAAATTACCAGATTTCAGCTCCTCCTCTGTACACATCCATGTGCTCACGTGTCCAATTCCAGCACTTATAGGAGTCACACAAAAGCGGACCTCTTTGACCATGTTCTATATTAGAATTAGAATGTATCGTTTCTAATCTGCTCTTATCCAGGGCAGAGTACAACCCAACATACATAAACTAGCAATTTACAAATAATTAACATATATAAACAAACAAAAGAAAAACAAAAAATACAAATCTAGCAAACACAGCTCATAAAGACCTTACAGTCTTATACAAGTAGACTTATAATAAGCCTGATATAAGTATTCTCTCAGTTGCTTTTTTTAATATTGGCAGTTGAGTTTCATTTTTAACTGCAACAGCAGCTTATTCCATTCCAGTGGACCAAGACTGGGAAAAGGTACCAGTCCTTGTTACTTCCAGGCATAATTGTTGAATAGCAGGCACTACAAGATCACACTTCTCCAAAGACCTTAACAAGCGAGTTGGCACATACCACTTCACAGCATTTTTTTTTATATACTGCCTGTTAATTCCCATACTTGAAGGCTTATGTGGTAGCTAAGAGGATTACATGACTGCACATGTGTTAAGAATGGAGATTTCAAGTTTGACAGCTGCTACTGGTGTTGCTCAGGTCCAGGCCAGACCTGTGCCCTTCTGCCAGCACCTTGCATCAGGCAATGGTGACTTTTCCACAGCCCACCTGATCAGATTTGACAATATACTGGATGAAAAACACTACTTATACCATACCAAAGTTATTTCAGCACACATTAACTTATAAAAGCATGAATAAGGAGTTCTTTAGTTTTAAGAAAGTCATGATAATGCTGAAGTTTGAACACTACAACAGGAAGGGAAAACAGAGAAAGGAGAGCTTACAAGATGTGATAGCAAATACAATGTTTCTTTCTAATTGTCAGAGAATGTGTCAGAGAACGTCACTGGCTATATTCTGTGGAAAAGGTGCACATCATAGGAGTATGTAACAATTTAGTCTCCCCAGTACCTAACTGGCTTCTTGCTGCCAGGGGGCTAAAACATAAGAACTACAAAAGAAAGACAAAGTCCTTCAAATAGGCAGGCAGATAAATCCAAAGTCAGTTTTATTTACAAAAACTACCAATGCTCAGTTCCAGAGCAGAATTCAATGCAATCCACAAGAACACAGATTTGTCAGGTTTGGGAGTTTTTTTTACTAGTAGATATCAAAATATGACCCATAAGCATCAGAAGGATTTCTGCTGCTCTGCTCTCTAACAGATAAATTCAAAGACTACACTTAGCACCATTACAGATCATGTCAACAGCAGCAATCTGCTTTTCCATTATGCCACACATATGTACCTCCTACTCAAGATAAGGTCATGTTTTCTGTAGTGCCTTCTCATTAGTAACTTTTGAGAGATCATAAACCTATTTCCTGGCCTACTTGACAATCACGCCGCATTTGGTATACTAATCAGCTGGTACATGAGGGTTCCTTCAAATCCTTCTCTCAACTGAAAATTGATTTCAACTTACCTCCCAATTTTACTCCTGGATTCAACCACAGTATGCCCTTAAATCATCACACTTATGGCTGATTTATCTGATACTTGTTAACTGTACAAAGTTGTTAAAAAAATCATTATGGCTCCTCATAGAGCCTTTCTTTTTTACAAAATTATCTAACTTAGTAAGAGACACGTCTGTCTTGAGTGTACACAGAAAGTATGGGAACGAGATTTAAAGGACTCTCTTAGAGGTTTGGAACATTTTTTGGTCTGAGGGTCCAAGATCCTCTCTATCCACATCAATCATACAATCGCTATACTTTATGCAACACAGAGCATTATGGACCCCAAGGAAATCCAAACTTGCTGGCACTACTAACTCTGATTTGTGTTGGCAAGCTTTTGGTCTGAAGTTTGGGAAAATATCCTTATTCTACAGTTTCAAGAACAGCTCTACGCTAAACATGTGATATGGAAATCCTGCGCTCTTTTATACCCACCCTCTGATGACAAATGCTTGTTTGACTTCATTTTTGTTGCGATAAAATTAGTTATTAACCATTGGACAGATAACTCTATCTTAAGGATGTCTGACGTCAGTGCCGGAGAAAATGGTAGAGGCTATTATTAAAAACAAAATTACAGAGCACATCCGAGGACATGGATTACTGAGACCGAGTCAGCACGGCTTTTGTGTGGGGAAATCTTGCCTGACCAATTTACTTCAATTCTTTGAAGGAGTAAACAAACATGTGGACAAAGGGGAACCGGTTGATATTGTGTATCTGGATTTCCAAAAGGCATTTGACAAGGTACCTCATGAAAGGCTACAGAGGAAATTGGAGGGTCATGGGATAGGAGGAAATGTCCTATTCCTCGCCAAACAGGACTATTACACCCAATTGACTAATTCCCTCAGCTCTAACCCTCGTCGTCTCTTCGCCACCCTCAACTCCCTCCTCAAAGTGCCCTCCCCGCTCCCACCCTCTCCTCAATCACTGGCTGACTACTTCCGCAACAAGGTCCAGAAGATCAACCTCGAATTCACCACTAAACCTTCTCCTCCTCTTCATCCTATCACCCACTCCCTCAACCAACCAACCCAGGCCTCCTTCTACTCTTTTCCTGATATCACCGAAGAGGAAACCGCCCATCTTCTCTCCTCCTCGAAATGCACCACCTGTTCCTCAGACCCCATCCCCACCAACTTACTTAACACCATCTCTCCTACTATCACCCCCCCCCCCCCCACCTGTCATATCCTCAACCTCTCTCCACTGCAACTGTCCCTGACACCTGCAAGCATGCTGTAGTCACACCTCTCCTAAAAAAAACCTTCACTTGACCCTACCTGTCCCTCCAACTACCGCCCCATTTCCCTCCTTCCCGTCCTCTCCAAAATACTTGAACGCCGTTCACAGCCGTTGCCTTGATTTTCTCGCTTCCCATGCCATCCTCGATCCGCTTCAATCTGGCTTTCGCCCATTACACTCGACAGAAACGGCATTATCCAAAGTCTGTAATGACCTGTTCCTCACCAAATCCAAAGGTCATTACTCCATCCTCATTCTCCTCGACCTAGCCGCCGCTTTTGACACTGTCAATCACAACTTACTTCTCGACACACTGTCCTCTTTTGGGTTCCAGGGCTCTGTCCTCTTCTGGTTCTCCCTCTTATCTCTCCCATCGTACCTTCAGAGTACACTCTCATGGTTCTTCCTCCACCCCTATCCCGCTCTCTGTTGGAGTCCCTCAGGGTTGTCCTTGGACCCCTTCTTTTCTCAATCTACACCTCTTCCCTGGGCTCCCTGATCTCGTCTCATGGCTTCCACTATCATCTTTATGCTGACGACACCCAGCTTTATCTCTCCACACCAGACATCACTGCGGAAACCCAGGCCAAAGTATCGGCCTGCTTATCCTACATTGCGGCCTGGATGTCCAACCGCCACTTGAAACTGAACATGGCCAAAACCAAACTTCTTGTCTTCCCACCCAAACCCACTTCTCCTCTACCTCCACTCTCTATCTCGGTTGATAACACCCTCATCGTCCCCGTCTCATCTGCCCGCAACCTCAGTGTCATCTTCGATTCCTCCCTCTCCTTCTCTGCGCATATCCAGCAGATAGCCAAGACCTGTCGCTTCTTCCTCTACAACATTAGCAAAATCCACCCTTTCCTCTCTGAGCACACCCGAGAACTCTCATCCACTCTCTCATTACCTCTCGCCTTGACTACTGCAACCTACTCCTCACTGGTCTCCCACTTAGCCACCTATCCCCCCTTCAGTCCGTTCAGAACTCTGCTGCACGTCTTATCTTCCGCCTGAACCGATACATTCATATCACCCCTCTCCTCAAGTCACTTCATTGGCTTCCGATCAGGTACCGCATTCAGTTCAAGCTTCTGCTACTAACCTACAAATGTACTCAATCTGCAGCCCCTCCTTACCTCTCAACCCTCATCTCCCCTTATGTTTCTACCCGTAACCTCCACTCTCAAGACAAATCCCTCCTTTCAGTACCCTTCTCCACCACCGCCAACTCCAGGCTCCGCCCTTTCTGCCTCGCCTCACCCAATGCGTGGAACAAACTCCCCGAGCCCATACGCCAGGCCCCCTCCCTGCCCATCTTCAAATCACTGCTTAAAGCCCACCTCTTCAATGTCGCCTTCGGCACCTAACCACTACACCTCTACTCAGGAAATCTAGACTGCCCCAACTTGACATTTCGTCCTTTAGATTGTAAGCTCCTTTGAGCAGGGACCGTCCTTCTTTGTTTAATTTGTACAGCGCTGCGTAACCCTAGTAGCGCTCTAGAAATGTTAAATAGTAGTAGTAAATGTCCTATTGTGGATTAAAAACTGGTTGAAGGATAGGAAACAGAGAGTGGGGTTAAATGGGCAGTATTCACAATGGAGAAGGGTAGTTAGTGGGGGTTCCTCAGGGTCTGTGCTAGGACCGCTGCTTTTTAATATATTTATAAATGATTTAGAGATTGGAGTAACTAGCGAGGTAATTAAATTTGCTGATGACACAAAGTTATTCAAAGTTGTTAAATCGCGACAGGATTGTGAAAAATTACAAGAGGACCTTACGAGACTGGGAGGCTAAATGGCAGATGATGTTTAATGTGAGCAAGTGCAAGGTGATGCATGTGGGAAAAAAGAACCCGAATTATAGCTACGTCATGCAAGGTTCCACGTTAGGAGTTACGGACCAAGAAAGGGATCTGGGTGTCCTCATCGATAATACGCTGAAACCTTCTGCTCAGTGTGCTGCTGCGGCTAGGAAAGCGAATAGAATGTTGGGTATTATTAGGAAAGGTATGGAAAACAGGTGTGAGGATGTTATAATGCCGTTGTATCGCTCCATGGTGCGACCGCACCTTGAGTATTGTGTTCAATTCTGGTCGCCGCATCTCAAGAAAGATATAGTAGAATTGGAAAGGTGCAGAGAAGGGCGACTAAAATGATAGCGGGGATGGGACGACTTCCCTATGAAGAAAGATTAAGGAGGCTAGGGCTATTCAGCTTGGAGAAGAGACGGCTGAGGGGAGACATGATAGAGGTATATAAAATAATGAGTGGAGTGGAACAGGTGGATGTGAAGCGTCTGTTCACGCTTTCCAAAAATACTAGGACTAGGGGGCATGCGATGAAACTACAGTGTAGTAAATTTAAAACAAATCGGAGAAATTTTTCTTCACCCAACGTATAATTAAACTCTTGAATTCGTTGCCGGAGAAAGTGGTGAAGGCAGTTAGCTTAGCAGAGTTTAAAAAGGGGTTGGACAGTTTCCTAAAGGACAAGTCCATAAACCGCTACTAAATGGACTTGGGAAAAATCCACAATTACAGGAATAACATGTATAGAATGTTTGTACGTTTGGGAAGCTTGCCAGGTGCCCTTGGCCTGGATTGGCCGCTGTCGTGGACAGGATGCTGGGCTCGATGGACCCTTGGTCTTTTCCCAGTATGGCATTACTTATGTAGATACAAATATGTGGTGGAACTGGATTTTATAAAGAAAATATGAAAAAGTCTTGGAAAGCCAATCTCCTTATTCTAGCAGATGACATCATAAATGGAAAAAGCTTGACCTGTATCTTTCCTTCTAATTGTAATTTTTTCACCTCTGGGATATCTGTCTTTCATTTGGCAATTATATACAGTTGTCAACCTATTTGTATTAATAGCTAACCTACTATACTCATGTGATATCCTGTTTTATTGTATACTTTGTATATTAAAATTCAAAATAAATTTTGGAAAAAAATATCAGATGTTGACATGAACAGCTCCACTTTTCTTCTTTCAAATGAACCTCTTACCTGTATAAGAGGGCCCTCTTAATCTTTGTACCATTAATATAAATGTAATATATGGCTTGGATACTGTAGAATGAAAGTTACATCATCACTGATTGATGCAATCATTGTTATGCTATGTCCTCATTATAATGGCCACATAGAAGCACAGGTGTGACATCTACATCTTAAACACACACATGCCTTTCTCTGTGGGAAATTAATTAATTACAGGACTTCTGCGAGAAAAGGAGAAGGGGCTATTTGTGAATGTCTTCCCTAAAAGTAGTGTGGGGAGATTTGGGCCCTGATGTTTGTATGTTCAGAGTACCCCTTTGAATAATGAAACAAGGATTACCTGAAAGAATCAGTTATCTCCCCTACATAACAATAACTATTCTATGTGATAATTTCTGCCTTGGCTTACAGGCTGCAGGGTGAAATTGTGAAAATAACCTAAATATATCTATAGCTCACACACTTCACTTATCAGACTGGGTCCAAACATGTTTACACATCAAAGTGCGACAACTTGGGCAGTCATGGGATGGAAAACTGGGAGGTGGGCATGCAGCTGGTGCTGGGGGGGGGGGGGGGGGGGGGAGTTTAAGATCTCGGTGAGAGAAAAAACAGGCTGTGAAAGGAAACTGGATTCGTGTAAGGAAACTGTGCATTCATGTATTTTATTGCTGATAGGTCACGACCCTTACATAAGCCCTAAGGGCACGAAGTTATACAAACAGTTATTGATTCTATTATATGTTTTAAGAAAATAGACAAAAGGTATATATTCTTAAAAGGTGAAGCTCTTTTTATAAGTATATCATTCTGCTTAGGCTCATATTTTACATGATATTACTTTATAATATTGATTCCCTATAAGAAAGAATATGATCTTTATAGAAGCTGGAAAGGTTTCTTTTTTTAAGTTTGTTAGTCACAGAAGCCAGATGGTGGGTGAAGATAACATGACCCTGTGACCCAGAAGGCACAACTGCTATTTTCGGGATTAGGATATGAACTGATAATTGACAGAAGTATATTGGAACAGGAAAGTAGATGATTGGTTAGTGGGATGTGCTAAGATGGTAATTAGTTTCCAGATTATAGTTTAACTTGTGCTAAACCAAATGTATAAAAATGAGGGAAATCTATGCCGGGGGGGTGGGGGGGTTCCTTGTTTCCAGGGCAGTGAAATCAGTTGGGGTACGCTCAAACTGGGGCAATTACATAGTAACATAGTAGATGACGGCAGAAAAAGACCTGCACGGTCCATCTAGTCTGCCCAACAAGGTAAACTCATATGTGCTACTTCTTGTGTACACCTTACCTTGATTTGTATCTGCCATTTTCAGGACACAGACCGTAGAAGTCTTGCCCAGAACTAGCCCCATTTTCAGGACACACACCGTAGAAGTCTTGCCCAGAACTAGCCCCACCACCCAAACACCAGCCCCGCCTCCCAATCTCGGTTAAGCTTCTGAGGATCCATTCCTTCTGCACAGGATTCCTTTATGTTTATCCCACGCATGCTTGAATTCCGCTACCATTTTCATCTCCACCACCTCCCGCGGGTGTATGATAATCATAACCAGACCCCAATAGTAGTGAACATTTATTTACATTTCATCTTCTCATCCCTTCCTCTGCAGCAAAATGAACAAAAACCTACCTTCAGATAATCAAACTGAAAAGTTAAACAATGATCAATCACTACTCCATACCAGGTCCTGTTTTATGCCCGAGTAGTAGTAGGCCAGTATCTTCCAATAAGCAGAAAGTCCAATCCCAAGGATAGTGGTAGATAGAATAGTGTTTGTCACCAATAAGCGAATTCTAAACCTGAAGCCAGGAATCCGGATCTTAAAGTCTTTTTTTAGATTATTAAGCCACTCAGACACACGTTTGATCGGCGGGATAGTAAATCCTATGATAAACTTGATAAAGTTCTTGAAAATAAATCTATGAATTTAAGTAAACCAAAGTTAATGCGATGTGCCAAAAAATCATAAATATTTCACAGACAACTCAAGAAAACCTATGAAAAGGCGAAATCAGCACTATGAAACATCCACAGTATGACCATAATAACCGGTACACGCCTCTGTGTCCATAAAACACCACTTGAAAAAATAACGATCATTTATGAGAACATTTAAGAAACCTAACGGAATTAGAATCGATTAAAGTTTAGCACCACCGCCACCCAACTTCCCCTCAATAAGAGAAGAGAAATATGGTCGGGGCCTCACTCACCCGGTAACACTGACACAAGCTCACCGCCATCTTGGGTAAGAGTGAGTTACTTTTCTACCGCCTGCGCAGTTTTCTGACGTCAACGCTGTGCCGGCTTCCGGCTTGATGGATGGGAGGGTCAGGCAACTATGTTTCTCTTCTCTTGATTGGCTGCTGTAATTCAGGCGCTTGAGTCGACCAGAAGCTGTTTTTCATTAGCGTATAAAAGTATGTGGTCCTATTAACAACAACAACAACAAAAAACAAACTGGAAAGGCTTTACAAATATTCTTCTATAAATGTCTGCCCAACCTTTGAGGTTCAGCTGGGTTCTTTGTTTTTTCTTACTTCGCATACACCTGAGTCCTACCAATAAAGTATGTGCGTGCCCAAAATAAAGACAGCTGGCACTGCAATAATGGGTGCAGTAGGATGGGGTGCATTCATTCATGAATAAGCGTGTATTAATAAAACTTCACGGACAGCTGTATCCCAATACGGAGTACACAGAAAAAGTTGGAGAACACCAAAACACAGATGCAGGAGAAAAGCAAGCGTCCCGTCGCTGTTTGATTACGTCACACTTTGTCCGTCTCATTGCCAAAGTGCTAGGCTTTCGGCGCCCCACTGTACCTATAGACCAAGGTTAAAGAAAACAGCAGACGGGTTGACGTGAAAGTTGAAAGCCACATGTGTAATCTATGTTTCCTCTTCCCCGCGCAGCCGTCATCTAGTACACTCAAAGCAAGCAAACCTATGAGCTGCTGTAGCCTCGTTGTCGTTCTTTGTTGTTCGTAGCATTTCTATTTAATCTCATCAAACATTCTGGCTTTTGCACCATACGGATATACACAGAGGACGTATTGTTTCATCGGTTAGCAAACTAATTTGTTCTAAATTTTAAATCACTGTCATTTGGAGGGTCTGGCTATAGGGACTCCCTGTATTCGTGCAGATGTTTTTACCTAGTAAAGGACCACCACCACCACCACCCACCAAAACCAAGGACGTTTAATAGATGAAGTGACGTCAAAACACTGAAACCAATTAGATCAGTCTGAGTTTTCCCTTTCCCGCGCAGCCTTCATCCCCATATACTCAAAACAAAGCAAGCAAACCTTTGAACTGCTGTTTCTACATTGTCGTTCTTTATTGTTGGTTGCATTTTTAGTTAACCTCACTTACATTTCCAAACATGCCAACTTGTGCAGCATACTGATGTACACAAAGGCAGCATAAAAACGGGATAACTTTTCATAGGCAGAGTAGTATTGTTATAAAGCTTAATCAGTGATCAGTTGGAGGGGCTGCTTATAGGGACACCCTAGTGTTATATTCGTGCAGATTTTTTTCCTCCTAGTAATGGGCCACTAAAACAAACGTTAAGAGAATCAGGTGCTTAATAGTCAGTTTCTGTCAGATTATGACATTCATCGCCGCCCCCCCCCCCCCCCCCCCCCCCCCCATATGCATGCATGGAACGGACTCCCTGAACCCATACGCCAGGCCCCCTCCCTGCCCATCTTTAAATCATTGCTCAAAGCCCACCTCTGCAATGTCACCTTCAGCACCTAACCACTACACCTCTACTCAGGAAAGCTAGACTACCCCAACTTGCCCTTTTGTTCTTTAGATTGTAAGCTCCTTTGAACAGGGACCATCCTTCTTGTTAATTTTGTACAGCGCTACATAACCCTAGTAGCGCTCTAGAAACATTAAGTAGTAGTACTACCAGACACACACAGCACTGAACAACTGACAGAGACAGTCCCTGCTCACTAGAGCTTACAATCTAAAAAAAAAAATACAGAGACAAGACAATTAAGGGCGAGGGAAGTACTATGTGAGAAGGAAGAAGGGGAGGGCAATTGAGTACTGGCTAGGAGCCAAAATCAGTGGTGAAAAGGTGGGTTTGCAGCATAGATTTGTAGAGGAGTGTGGTAGCCGTGTTAGTCCACGCTTAAGGTTATCAATAGAAATCAAACAAAATAAAACATGAAAAAGAAAATATACCTTTTTTTATTGGACATAACTTAATACATTTCTTGATTAGCTTTCAAAGGTTGCCCTTCTTCCTCAGATCGGAAATAAGCAAATGTGCTAGCTGACAGTGTATATAAGTGAAAACATTCAAGCATTACTATGACAGTCTGACAGGGTGGGAGGAGGGGGGTGGGTAGGAAGTATACATGGGGACATCAAAGCATATCATTGATATTCTAACAGGGTGGGTGTGGATAGGTGAGGGGAGGGTGATCAACAGAGACATACAACTTTATGGTTTATAATGGGCTAGGAACCCCAGATCCTTGTTAAGTCCTTTCTGTTGGGTGTTAAAATATTCAATCATTCTGACTTCAAAGGTCTTACGTTCTTGTATGGTTTTAAAGTTACCTTTGAGGATTCTCACTGTGAAGTCACTGGTACAGTGTCCTGGTCCTGTAAAATGTTGACCAACAGGACCCCAAAGTCATCCACAAAGGAAAGACATTCAACATAAAGGGATCTTTCACTTGCTCATCTTCCAATGTGGTATATATCATTCAGTGTAAAAAATGTAACGAAGGATGCTATATTGGAGAAACAGACCAGATGCTTAAGACAAGATTCAATTTACATAGACATCATATGAACAATACTGGTGCCAGCAGGGTTCCCACACCTGTTGGTCAACATTTTACAGGACCAGGACACTGTACCAGTGACTTCACAGTGAGAATCCTCAAAGGTAACTTTAAAACCATACAAGAATGTAAGACCTTTGAAGTCAGAATGATTGAATATTTTAACACCCAACAGAAAGGACTTAACAAGGATCTGGGGTTCCTAGCCCATTATAAACCATAAAGCTGTATGTCTCTGTTGATCACCCTCCCCTCACCTATCCACACCCACCCTGTTAGAATATCAATGATATGCTTTGATGTCCCCATGCATACTTCCTACCCACCCCCCTCCTCCCACCCTGTCAGACTGTCATAGTAATGCTTGAATGTTTTCACTTATATACACTGTCAGCTAGCACATTTGCTTATTTCCGATCTGAGGAAGAAGGGCAACCTTCGAAAGCTAATCAAGAAATGTATTAAGTTATGTCCAATAAAAAAGGTATCATCTTATTTTCTTTTCCATGTTTTATTTTGTTTGATTTCTATTGATAACAGCATAGATTTGAAAAGAGGTAGAGATGGAGCTAACATGTATTAGACTGAAACCTAGGCGGATTTGAAAGAACACAGTGGTACATTATAAAAATGCACTGAATATTGTTTATTACTATTTACTACTGGTTAGTATACAGCAAAAGTTAACCAAGTCAATGTCGTGATTTGTAATATCATTTTTAATAGCATTGGTCTATCATTACCCAAATAAAATTAATTACTAGTAAAAAAAAAAAAAAGGCCAGTTTCTGACACAAATAAAACGGGCACTAGCAAGGTTTTCCGCAGTGTGTGTGTGTGTGACAGAGAGATAGTGTGTGAGTGTATGTGTGGGCTCTAAGTTCCCTCCCCCATTCCATCTGAGGGGCATGCCCCCTCCCTCCCCTGCAAGTTCCATGCACCCGTCTTCAGAGTTCCAGGCCCCCACACCTCCTTCCCTCCCCCCCCCCCCGAGTTCCACACACCTGTGCCTCCCTCCCCCTCTCAGTGGCAGCTCAACCTGTGTTGCTGCCCTCTTCTCACCGGCCTGCGCCTGCTTCTCGCCTGCCTGCCAGATGTAATTTAAAAGTTCTTACCTCTGTGTACACCGGCAGCAGTGAAAGTAAAGCACGCAGGGCGCTTCAGCGTGCCTTCCCTTCTGTCTCAGCTCTGCCTCTAGTCCCGCCCTTCCAAGGTCAGAAGTTGAGCAAATTCCTTCAGGAATGTAGTTACCAAGTGCTTCTTCTTTGCAAAGCCTAAAGTTGTCAGTTTCATTAAAGAAGACCGAGACCAAGTATAGTCTTCCAACTTTAGCCTTCTAACTTCTGAATTGTTTTTGGTAACATACTGACATAGGAAAACAAATTTTAGCTAAATTCAATTCTGAACGAAAACTGGAAAAAAGTACAAGAAAAAAATTTGAAGGGACAGAAAGGTCAATGCAGCTCCAGGTGCAACTGCGGACAAAATAAAACTGAAGTAGGAAGCACTGCTGTATAGTGTATATAGTAGGTACAGTGGCCCATGAGCCCAGGGACATGCACAGAAAACTTCATTAGAGTGGCTATGAGATCTGAAAGTCCGGGGGGGGGGGGGGGGGGCAGGGTAAGAGCTTCATGATTGCAGGAACCGCCCTAGCTGAGCCCAGGCTGCCTAGACAACAGGAAGGGCAAACTAGGAGCACAGCAGTAGCTACATGTGATTGGTAGTAGTAGGGGGATAAGGAAGGGAAACACAGTTGAAGCTGGATGGGACTAGGAAGGGGAGGGTAACAAGGCAGAAACTGCAAGCAACTTGAGGGATAAGGAACAGAGTAGTAGCCATGTAACTGGTGGTGGGGGAAGGGGAGTGGATAGTACAGCAGAAGTTGGACATGACTGGGAGGGAAAGACAGAAAAGCTGGCTGTGACGCAAGGAGTAGGGAACAGACAGTTTAGAGCAGAAGCTGGGCTAAGAAGGGAAAATGGGAACAAAGTAGAAGAAAAAATGGAGTTGAAAGAACTGGGACTTGGTATTGAATGCGAGTGTGCGGGGAGGCAGAACAGGAAAATTATGTTGGGGGGGGGGGGCCGTTAGAGAATGGAGTGACATAGGAATTTTGAGGGGGTATGAATGGGGGTGTGTTAAATGGGTTATGAGCATGTGAAAAAGAGGAATGAAGTAAAGGGAGAGGCTAAGACAGTGTGAATGACCAGAAGGACTAGATTGAGGATGAGACAGTGAAAAGGTATGGGGATACTGTGGAGGAGTATGAGAGAGGAAGAGGGTGAGTTCTTGAAGAGGTTGAATGATGGTGAGAAGAAAGAAGAAAGAATGGCTTGGAGGCAAAGAAGGAGAGACAGGGATGGAGCTGGGGCTGATCAGATAGAGAGAGTGGAAGGTAGATGAGGGCAATGATATTTATTTATTTGGATTTATTTACCACCTTTTTGAAGGAATTCACTCAAGGTGGTGTACAGTAATAATAAATCAAACAATTACAGCAGAAAAAAGTCAAATAATAATACAAAGTATGGCATAGTATATTACTTACAATGTCAACACAATAGGTAGCTGGGTTAAATCAAGAGACAACTTCACCAATTTCATCACAAACATATGTTCATTCCACTGAAACATCCTACTACTAGGCGGTATCAATCGCCATCTGGAGGACCCCCAAGACGTCCTAGACTACCTGATATTCTGGTACCTCAGCTTATCCTACAACACCACAACCCATTGCAAAGGCCACTTCCTCGACATGTTCACATACAAATTCACAAACCAAGACGACCTCCAGATATCTGATGCCTCATGGTCATCTATCCCATGGTCTAACCACAGTAAACTCACCTTCACACTCAACTGAAGATACACAAACACACAAAAAAACCACCACAACCAAACTCCCCTTTAGAGGAAAGATAACATCCCACAAATTTCTGGACCAAAGTCATAGTATACCAACAATCACTATTAACTGACAATAGTTTCTTAACACATGGAACCAACAAAGTAGAACCACTCTGGACAAGACTGCACTGAAAAAAAAAATGAAAATCAAACTATCAACTCAAATCTGCCCATGGTTCAACAAGGCACTCGCTGCCAAACATCTCTGCAGGCAACTTGAGAGAAAATGGAACAAAGAGCAAATGACTGAAAACAAGGCACAAGAAGTTACAAAAAGATAATCAAACAGGCAAAATTAAAACATACCTAGGTTCAGGTCAACCCAATATTTAAAAAATGATACAGGCTAGTCGATAACCTTCTGAACACATGCAAGGTAACAACCTCAAACGAAAGCCTGCCAAACCCAAATGACCTAGCTTTGCATTTCAAACAAAAGGTGGCCAACATTAGGGCTGGCCACCCTACACACTCAACACCCCTAGATGATTACCTAGGTGCCTTGGAAACCCAAACCGAGTCAACACACGCCAAGACCTAGACCTCATTTACAATGCCCACAACAGAAGTCAACAACTCCCTAAAGAAATATGCCAAATCTCAATGCATTCTGGACAAATGCCCCTAAGTTACCCCAGCATTGTTCATAGACCTACTAACTGAAAACCTCTCCTCCCTACATACAGGGAGCTTCCCCATGACAAAAGGTAATACCGATCCCTATCCCAAAAAAACACCAGGTCCAAGCTAAATGACATCACCAATTTCAGACCAGTCACCTCCATCCCACTGTTAGTCAAAGTCATAGGACTGATCACCTGCCAACAGCTCACTCTTCCCAGTCAGACTTTAGACCACACCCCAGCACAGAATCAGTACTTATTTCCTTAACAAATGATATCAAGTTGGAAATCAGCAGAGGAAATAAAGTTATAGTACTCCAAATTGATATGTCTAGCACCTTCAATGTGGTTTATCACAACACCCTCATCTACCTACTGGACCACATAGGTCTAGGCAGACCAGTGATGCAATGGTTCTCAGGCTCTCAAATCAAGATCATATCAAGTCAAAGTAGACAACTAGATATGCGTAGTCTGGTCCCCAGGTTGTGGTGTACCACAAGGATCCCCTCTATCTCCCACACTATTCAACAACATGATGGCCCTGCTTGGCAGTACACTAGAGTGAAATGGCCTGAAAGCACATATCTTGTGCCAACAACGTCACAATCTACATCCATTTCACAGGAGCCCTAACAGAAATCACAAACAAGATCAAGCACTGCCTAAGCATCATGGAGACATGGGCCTCAACCTTCAAATTAAAACTGAACAAAGACCAAATTTCCTAGTCATGATGAGCCCCGTTCACCCATTAAACTACAGCCATTTCATGTTGGGCCAAACCAGCTTCCCCCTGGAACGGAACCTCAACATACTGAGTGTGACACTGAGCCAACACCTAACATTTGACGACCAAATAGCCACAGTAACCACAAAAAGCCTTCAGGTTGCTTTGGAAGCTAAGAAGAATAAGGAACTATTTCCCAATCTCCACATTCAGGCTCCTGGTCCAAACTATACTACTATCGCAGTCTATATGCAGGCTGCAAAGAACTGATCCTAAAAAAAATTACAAACGATACAAAATACAGCGGCATGCATGATTTTCATGTCCCCAAGGTACCACAGGGCCTCACCTCCGCTGCAAGCCCTTCACTGGCTCCCAATAAAAGCTAGGATCACTTTCAAGATCTTAACTGTTCCCACAATCCTCCAAGGCCCATCTCTGGAATACCTCATACCATTAATCGACCTACCCCACAGGTACGTCACTGTAGGCAATTGTAACTTCCCAATTCTCTATCATCTACACAACAAAAATCCGATACAGATCTATATATATATGTGTGTTCCTGTTTCTCGTATTTGTGATGGAAAATATTAAGGATTGCTTTTGTCTTGCTTTGACCGATAATACATTTTAAAAATCTTCTGTCTTTGATCAAAAGTGACTTTCCTTGTATATCTCAAAGAACAGGCTGGAATGTAAAGCACATCTCAAGAACAATGTATGAGATAAGGCACATCTCAAGAAAAGGTTGGAATATCTCTGAAGACAGCTTGTGCAGGATGGAGGCGGGGTATGCTTGAGGTTCGGGAGATAAGCCACCTGGCCAGTGGTTTGTTTACCTGAACTGAGTGTGTGTGACTGAATCCTCATGTACATTCCTGGATAAGTTTTAGCTTAATAAAAAGGGGGGCTTGTTGCAGCAGAGCTTTGAGGCTCATCTGTGGATGGACGCAGCACCGTGCAAAAAAGACTTGTTCCTGGTCATATGGAGACTTCGGGCTTTCGCTGCAACGGGTCTCCCAGCTGATGAGATAAGGGCCTGAATGATATAATTCCTGATCAGTGATATTGTAATATATATAAATATATATATATATTTTTAAATTACATTTGTACCCCGCGCTTTCCCACTCATGGCAGGCTCAATGTGGCTTACATATTATATACAGGTACTTATTTGAACCTGGGGCAATGGAGGGTTAAGTGACTTGCCCAGAGTCACAAGGAGCTGCCTGTGCCTGAAGTGGGAATCGAACTCAGTTCCTCAGGACCAAAGTCCACCACCCTAACCACTAGGCCACTCCTTTCTTATTTTACTTTCCTATAGCCTTCCTTTAGTAATGTACTCAATTAGTGTATTTCTTAATCACTGTGTAGTTGGAATAATGACTTATACACTCTCCAATTAAAGTGCAAATAAAGAGTTTCATTTACCCAATACAAATCTAAAAGAATCTGTAGCATTTTATTTTCTGAACAGTCTGTGGTGATTAAAGTGAGCAGGCTGCAATATCAGAGCAATACAGTATCTTTCGACCAAGACATGAAATGCCCTACCACCTAACATCAGAAATATCACGGATTAACTAACTTGGAAAATGCGAAAAACATACCTGTTTAATTTATAAGTGACTCAGGATAATATGCATTGAAGTCCATAACTGCCTCCCTTCTTTTTTCCTCCCCATTCCTACCTCCGATTTCCAGATTGCTTCTTTAAGTTAGGTTTCTCTTATCATGCATTGATCTATCCTGCTGGATTCTCACATACGAATTTGGTCTCCCTTACCCCCCCCCCCCCCCCCCCCCAATAAATTGCTAATCATGTTTGTGAACATACAGGCCGTGAATACTGTTGTAAATCACTTAAAAAGTATGCACATAGCTACAAGATTATACTTTCATAATATCTAGTTGTTAAATTTGCAAAATGTTAGCTGTTATTTATATGATTATGTTTACACTTACTGATTACCCTTTGTAAAAAAAACTGTCTACTTTTGTTCTATGTAAGCCACATTGAACCAAACATGTTTTGGAATAATGCAGGATATAAAAGCTAATAAATGAAAATGATATGAGCTATTACAAATAGCTCCGCAAGTTCATTTTAAATTTTATCAGTAATATCAGATGTATACCATTTGGTCTAGGGGATTTGCTACTCTCCAATTTGTCAAATCGCCTCATTACATCGCCCAGGTTTATAGAGCACTGAAGTTTCTGGCACTCGTATCTTTCCCTTATCTTTCTCGGTGAAGACTGAAGCAAAATATTTAGGGGCTCATTTTTGAAACAGGAAAACATCCAAAAGCAGCACAACATGACACGAACTTTTTTTTTTTTTTTTTTTTTTTTTTAAATTCCAAATCACTGTTTTCAAAACCCAGATTTAAGCCATTTTTCTATGCAGTGCATCCAAATCACAAGGGGGGGGGGGGGGGGGGGATGTCAGGGGCAGGATTTGTGAGTTCCCAAAATTTGGACTTTTCTTCTGCCATATGGAAACAAAGGAAAAACATCCAGGCAAAATGTTGTTAGACACCTTGGTCTAGACCTGTTTCAATAATGCCTAAGTCACGAAAAGGTACCCTAAATGACCAAATGAGCACTGGCGGGATTAAGACATGACCCCCTCCCACTCCCCAAAGATGTGAAAGAAACAGTACATTCCAGCTTTCCTGACACCTTCTGATGTTATGACCAAGCCTATTAGAGCAGCAAGCAGATCCATGGAATAGCCTAGTGGTCAGTGCAGTGCATTGTAGAGAAGGGAACCCAGGCCCATATCTCACTCTGCTACATTTGTGGTGCAAAGGGTGAACCATCCAACTGTACCTACATAGAAATGACACCTACAGGCATAAGGGCTAGTGTAGTGTGTACAGTAGGTTTTTGGCGAGTCTTAGAGAGCTCACTATACAATATAAGCAGGTAATGGTGATATGTGTACCTGGGACCTTTTTTGTGAAATCCACTACAGTGCCCCCTAGGGTGCTCCACTGCTCTGTCTGTATGGCCAGTCTACTAAGAATGCTGGACCACATACATCCCAATGTCTTGTTTTTGTGTGTTTTCCCTCTTGGACTTTTGAAAATGGTCCAAAAAGACAGACACACTTGAGCACAAGAACTCTAGCAACTGGCCATTTTCAAAACAAAAAGATGTTTTTCTCGTTCAAAAATGACTGTTTGCCACTTGATTATTGGACATTTTCAGCAAAAGTCTAAAATCAGATTTAGATCATATTGAAAACACCCTCATTAATCTCTCCGCTATGGCCTTGTCTTCCAAGTGTGCCTTTTACCACTCATTCATCTGGCTGTCCAACTGATTCTTTTACTGGCTTCTTGCTTCTAATATACCTAAAAAAGGTTTTACTGTGTTTTTGCCTCCAACGCAATCTTTTTTTCCAAAGACCTTTTGCCTTCCTTATCAGCGTTTTGCATGTGACTTGCCAGTCCTTATGCTGTTTCCTATTATTTCCAGCCAAATCCTTCCTCCATTGTCTGAAGGATTTTCTTTTAGCATTATCTTCCTTCTCCTCACATTTTAACCATGCAATCTGTCGTCCGGCCTACCTTCCTTCCTTCTTAATACATTCTGTTCCATTCTTTTGCTTTGTCGTCCTTTTTTTCATAAAGATTTTTCTTGTCTTTCAGTAATGGATATTTTAATTACTTTTTTCCTCCCCTCTATCCCCTTCTGCATCTTTCCTTTCTCTGGCTCTCCCCCCACCCCCAATATCTTACTCATTTCTCATCTCCTTCCTCCTATTTTCATTTATTCTCTTGTAGTTTACCTGTTTACTTTGGGGGTGGGCGCACAGGGAAAGAAAGTCATAGTGGCAGGGGATCAAGTGAACATCAACACCCACCCCCACATCTCTCAATATAGGTTAATTTTCGCTCTCCTCATTGCTGACCTCATCATGCCTTTGCTTAGTCTTTTTCCCTCCTCTGTCCTCCAACTTTACTGTCTTCTTTCCACCTCATTATTTCCCTTCCTTTAATTCTTGCTATCTACTCATCCCATGCTTTCACCCTTTTCTCCCCTTGTTATGCTTCCCTTTTCATCTGCACATCAAACATTTCAACTTCACTCCTATGCACACTGAGTAGGCACTAGAGCCAACTGCTCAGAGCAGGTTACTGCTTCTTTGCCTCCCAGCCCTGTTTGGCATAAATTAGCAGAATGAACCAATCCATGATGGAATACAGAGAAAGGGAAGCAGTGATCTGGAGAATAGATGCTTCTTCTATGGTGTCCCTAAGACCTGATTGATATAAACAGGAAATAGAAGCACCCAAAGATTCAAGGCTCTCTTAGAATCATTGTACCATGGAATTTTCATCTCATTTCTGAGAGTTAGGCATTGGAGTGAAAAGACAAAATAATGCAGACCCAGCAGACAAGGACATTATTGTACCCAGTTGGTCGTAGTTCCTCATGCAACCTTCCAAAAAGGCAACTTATTTCATTTTACTAAAAGCTTATTAAGCACCGTTACCAAATGACAAGGGATGTGGGGTTATTTTATTAGTAAACAGCATTAGCACCCATTAAAGTTGCAATGGTAGTGTCAGTTAATATAGATGCTTTGAGAAACTGATTGGTTTCACTTGTTAACTGAATCATCAGGATATGGAACTCTAGTTTTTTTTGTTTTGTTACATTTTTACCCTGCGCTTTCCCACTCATGGCAGGCTCAATGCGGCTTACATATATATAGGTACTTATTTGTACCTGGGGCAATGGAGGGTTAAGTGACTTGCCCAGAGTCACAAGGAGCTGCCTGTGCCTGAAGTGGGAATTGAACTCAGTTCCCCAGGACCAGAGTCCACCACCCTAACCACTAGGCCACTCCTCCACTCCAAAACTGCTGACTACTGTTAAGCAATCAC
This sequence comes from Microcaecilia unicolor, assembly GCF_901765095.1. Taxonomy (NCBI): domain Eukaryota; kingdom Metazoa; phylum Chordata; class Amphibia; order Gymnophiona; family Siphonopidae; genus Microcaecilia; species Microcaecilia unicolor. The sequence continues at coordinate 105,201,376 of NC_044041.1, read as the reverse complement.
AAATCAACATACATGTACAAATTTGATTTGGTAAACCCATTCAACTACAATTTAAGGAGCCACAACCTGTGTTTAATTTTAGGACTTCCATGTCTCCAAATAAAACTAGTGAGAAAGCTACAAGGAAAGAAGTACACCAAATCCAACAGTGATAGAAAGAAATGAGAGGCAAACCTTTTAAAAAGTAAATAGCCTATTTATATTCCAAAGCTCCCAGAGATTAAATATGGCCATGTTTTGCATGGAAAAAGGCTACCTCGGGGTCAGAGTTACTAGAAGATCAAACAAAACTACATATATAAACATACTTAAAATAAAAAAAAAAAATCATCATTAAGTTATATAAGAAAAAAAATCAAAATTTCACATATCAATAAAACCCACAAATGGGAAAATTAGGTTCTTACCTTGATAATTTTCTTTCCTTTAGTCACAGCAGATGAGTCCATTAACTGATGGGTTGTATCCGCCTACCAGAAGGTGGAGATAGAGAACACTGAAAACCACAGTGTCCCTTGGACGGCTAGCCCGCAACTGCCTTCAGTATTTGAGATTTCCAAAGCAGAGTGAACCATAAAAGTATAACAACATAAACTTTCCTCACAGCGAACAATCGCCCCAGAACAGGAGCATCAAAAGAGAGACGATCTCAACCTCCTGTAGTAGAACATCATGTAGAAATTCTGAGAACTGTTTTCCAACTTCTCCCAATGAGATATATATCTGCATGAAAGATCTGAACAAAAAACAACGTCAGACAGGGAGGGATCATGGATTCATCTGCTGTAACTAAAGGAAAGAAAATTACCAAGGTAAGAACCTAATTTTCCCTTCCTTGTCATCAGCAGCAGATGAATCCATTAACTGATGGGATGTACAAAAGCACTCCCTAAGTAGGGTGGGAACAGGCCACACCACGAGCAAGCACTTGTGCTCCAAAAATCATGTCCTGCTTCGCTGCAACATCCAGCCTGTAATGCCGGGCAAAAGAGAGCTGAGAAGCACTACAGATCTCTTTGAAGACAGAGTGCACCCGTTTCAGCCCACGAGGAGGAAATCGCTCTCATGGAATGTGCCTTAAACGCTTCAGGCGGAGGAAAAATGACTTCCTTCAGCCAATGGGCTATATTGGCCTTAGACGTCGGACCCCCACGTCGAGGACCTGTCAACAATACAAAAAGGTGATCAGAAGTCCTGAAGTCATTTGACATCTGAAGATACTACAATAGCGCCCTGCAGACATCCAAAAGATGTAACTGCCCAAAAGAGTCCGGGAAATCTTCCCTAGAAAAGGAAGGAAGAAAAATGGGCTGGTTCAGGTGAAACGCTGAAACCACCTAAGGCAGGAAGGAAGGCACAGCACGTACCGTTACTCCGGACTCCAAGAATTGTACAAAAGGGTCACGACAGGACAGCGCCTGCAGTTCAGACTCGCGTCTAGCCGATGTCATGGCCACCAAAAAGACTGTCTTGAAAGTCACATCCTTCTCTGAAGCTCGCTGAAGTGGCTTGAACGGTGAACACTGGAGAGCCTTCAACACCAGCCCCAGGTTCCAGGTCGGACATGGCGACCGGATAGGAGGACGGAGCCGAAGCACCCTTCTGAGAAATCGGGCAATGTCCGGATGAGCAGTAAGGGACAAGCCAGAGACTTTCCCTCAAAAACATGCCAATGCTGCCACATGGACCTGCAGGGAAATGTAAGCCAGGCCTTTTTGTAAACCATCCTGCAAAAAGTCCAGCACCGGCAAAACAGTAGCCCGCGTGGGAGTGATCGCCTTTGAAACACACCACGCCTCAAACTTGCGCCAAATCAGACCATAAGCTGCGGAGGTGGACTGCTTGCGCGCCTGCAAGAGAGTGGAAATGACCTTGTTAGAATAGCCCTTATCTCTCAATTGCGCCCTCTCAAGAGCCAGGCAGTAAGACCAAATCGGCAGGGATCCTCCATAGACACCGGACCCTGAACCAACAGGTTCGGCACCAGGGGCAAATGCAATGGAGCCTCCATCATCATCCGACGGAGATCCGCATACCAAGGACGCCTTGGCCAGTCCTGGGTGATAAGAATCGCCAATCCCCGGTGCAGACGAATCCAAAGGACTCTCCCTATCAAGGGCCAAGGAGGGAACACATACAGGAAGTGCAAGGGCCATGGTTCAGCCAGAGCATCCAACCCTGCCGAGAGAGGATCTCTCCTTTTGCTGAAAAAGCGAGGCACGACGCCATTAGATCCATTCCGGGTGGCCCCCATTTGGCACCAATCTGAAGAAAAACTTCTGCCAGTTTCCATTCCACCTGGTCGATTTGATGCTTGCTGAGAAAATCGGCTTGCACGTTGCTCTGACCTGCTATGTGAGCTGACAGAAGCTGCAGGTGAAGCTCGGTCCAGTGGCAAATCTGCGTGGCCTCCGCAGCCAGGGCCCTGCACTGAGTGCCGCCCTGACGATGTATGTAGGCCACCGCTGTCATGTTATCTGACAGGACCCGGACAGCAAGCCCCTTCAGAGTCTTTTGAAAGGCCATAAGAGCCTGGAATATCGCTCTCAGTTCCAAGCGATTGATGGATCACCCCGCTTCCACGGGTGTCCACTGACCCTGAGCATAGCTTCCCTGGCAATGCGCTCCCCAGTCCAAAAGGCATCTGTTATCACCAGGCACCAAGAAGGAAGTGCAAGCGGCATTCCTTGGCGCAGCATCCTGTCGGAGTCACCACTCCATACTGAGACGAGCCGCAGGGAGCCACGTAAGTCTGCGTTGATATTCCTGGGAAATCGGAGACCACTGTTGAAGCAGGGCAATCTGCAAAGACCTCATATGCGCTCTCGCCCAACGAACCACCTCCAAGGTGGCCGTCATCGACCCCAGCAGCTGGACAAAGTCCCAAGCTCGCGGGCTAGGCATCCGCAGGAGCAGACAGACCTGAGTCTGAAGCTTGCACCGACTTTGGTTGGGGAGAAAGACAAACCCTGAGGCCGTGTCGAACTGGACCCCCAAATATTCTAGAGACTGCGAGAGGGTCAGGTGACTTTTAGGTGCATTGACCACCCAGCCTAGCGCCTGCAGGACTGTCACCACTCTGGCTGTGGCAAAACGACTTTCGGTTGCCAAATCCGCTCTGATGAGCCAGTCGTCGAGATAAGGGTGAACTCTGATACCCTCTAGCCTGAGGCAGGCAGCTACGACCACCATTACCTTGGAAAAAAGGTACGGGGAGCTGTGGCTAGGCCGAAAGGCAAGGCCCGAAACTAGAAATGTTGTCCCAACACCGCAAACCAGAAAAACCCGCTGATGCGGGGGCCATATAGGAATGTGCAAATACACTTCTTTTAGGTCCAGAGACGTGAGAAACTATCCTGGCTGTACCGCCGCAATGACGGAGCACAGGGTTTCCATGCGAAGTGTCGTACTCTGAGGGCCTAGTTGACTCTTCATAAGTTGAGGATCAGTCTGAAAGACCTGCCTTTTCGAGGCAAGATAAAATAAATGGAATAGCGACCGCAGCTGCGTTCGGCAGGAGGCACCGGGATCACCGCTCCGAGGTGCAGCAAAGACTTGCAAGGTCTCCTCTACCGCCGCCCGTTTTACAGCAGTGCCGCATCGGGACTCCACAAACACATCTCTCACCCGGGGCACCGAATTCCAATCGGTAACCTTCTCTGATCAGGTCCAGGACCCACTGATCAGAGGTAATCTTGGTCCACTCCTCTAGAAAGAGGGAAAGATGTCCTCCTACTGCAGGCATGGAGGAGTGAACCGGCATCCCATCATTTTGGAGGACACCCCTGAACTCCTGGCCTTGAACTGGCCCCTGCGGAACGTTTGTCTGAGCGAAAGGAGTTCCTCTGCTGAAAACGGGCACGTTGAGAAAACCCAGCAGAACACCCCGGGCGATACCTGCGAGCTTCACGGAAGCAAGGTCTGGAAGAGGAGGGAAACACAGGACCCTTGGAAGAAGGCCTCAGCCTATCCTCAGGTAACCGCTGGGGTTTAGAGTCCCCCAGGTCTTTCACAATCTTCTCCAATTCCTCTCCAAATAACAGGAGGCCCCGAAAGAGTAAGCTCACCAGCCTTTGCTTAGAAGCCATGTCAGCCGCCCAATGCCACAGCCAAAGAAGGCGGCGAGCAGAAACCGCCACAGACATCTGTTTAGCCAAAGCTCTAACCAGATCATAAAGGGCGTCAGCCAAAAATGACAGGGCCAACTCCATCCGCGAGGCAACCTCAGAGAGGGGGCCCGCACCATTGGCGGGCTGTTCCACTGCCTGTTGTAGCCAGGAAAGACATGCCCGGGCTGCATAGGAACTGCAAATAGATGCCCATAAGGCAAGACCCGCAATTTCAAAGGACCTCTTCAGCTCGGACTCCAGCCACTGCATGTCTTTCAAAGCAACCCCTCCCTCTACTGGGAGAGTGGTCTTTTTTGTCACCGCCGTGACCAACGCATCCACTTTAGGCATCCCCAAAGGGGCCAGGTGCTCCTCACGCAGAGGGTAAAGCTGACCTATAGCCCTGGCCACTTTCAAAGGCCCATCGGGGTCAGACCATTGAGCAGAAATAAGCTCTTGGATGGAGTCATGCACCGGAAAGGCCCGAGTAGGCTTCTTTTTTTTTATTTATATTTATTAATTATTCATTTAGAAATATACAAGAAACATCTTGCATGGAAAAGTGTTTGTTACTTAGGAGATTACTTATAAAACAAAAAGGAATTGAAATACATTCATTTAGGAAAAATTAACACTCAAGTCCATAAAATGAGATCCAAGAATTCAGAAAATATGGAGAATAATATATAAAGGAAAAATATTCAGGATTGAACAACTCTGTTAAGTGAAGTTAGTTTCTTGTTTATCTATAACGCTTTTCCATTTTTCACTGAGGCTATAAGCGCCGACACATGGGCAGGTTCTGTAAATATATATTTCTTTTCCCCAAGTCTTATTATGCACTTGCAGGGGTATCTTAAAAAAAAGGTACCTCCCAAGTGCAAAACTTCAGGCTTAAGGATCAAAAATTGTTTCCTCCGTCGTCTTGTCTCCTTAGAGACGTCGGGAAAAAGCAATATCTTAAAACCTAAAAATGGTTTATCTTTGTTCCGGAAAAACAAACGGAATATCCAATTTTTGTCCGGTAATAATGCAACCGTAACCACTAAAGTGGCTGCAGTTGCCAGCTCAGCATCAGAAGTCTCAAGCATGAGAGAAACATCTATTGGATTTTCAGTTATTGGATTTAAGTCCTTCCCTGGTATATAATATGCTTGTGAGAATGGTGGCAGATTCTGGTCAGGTATATTCAAAACATCACGTAGGTAACGTTTCAACATCTCAAGAGGAGCAACATTTAACACTCTTGGAAAGTTAACAAATCTCAGGTTGTGGTTTTTAGTGTAATTATCAAATATCTCCATTCTCTGCCTGAGGCTTGTCAAATCTTTTATCATTGTTGGTTGCATTGTTTCACAGTTCACAATTCTTTGATCGATATTTTCAATTTTGTCATTCAAAGCCTTGATTTCTTCCTCTTTTTTTTGTAAATCATTTTCCAAAGAATTTACTCTCGGTTTAACTTCATTAATCTGTGCTATAAAAGTTTGTCCCAGGGTTGAAACCAAGTCCCATAATGCATCCAGTGTTACTTCTCTTGGTTTGACCACTAATGCTGTTGGAAGTTCATACCTTTCAGAAGAATGCCCACGAATCTCGCCCATTCCCTCAGTTTCTCGACCCTCATTCCGTGGCGATTCTATGGGCAAAATGCCCTCCATTCCTTCCTCTGCTGTAACAAGAACCTCCTGCCGACGCTCTTCTGGGCCCGTAAATCCCACTTGGGGCGACCCTGTCGATTCTGAAAGGAAGGAACTGGCGCCAATCGGTTGGGGAGGAGGAGTGCGTGCGGCGGGGCTCAAAGTGATGTCAAAACCAGGGGAAGCCGAATTCTCCCTTTCGCCGGCGTTCCCTACTGGAGGCATTCCGCCGTTTTGACCAACTCCCTGTGGTCGCAAAAAACGATCAATAGGACCAGGTAATGGGGAAGGAAGCAGGGAGGCTCTAACCGCTACTCTTCCTCTACGTTTAGGCATTTTGTTTTCAGAGGAACGCGAGGCACAGCGTCTTAACAGGGCGCACCATCTTGGATCTCCCGAGTAGGCTTCTTAGTACTCGCCATCCTAAGATTAACAGAGGAGGCCTCGCCTTCAGCAGGATCATCAATCGAGAGGGCCTGCAAGGCGTCAGTAATGAGAGCTGGCAGCTCATCGCGGTGGAAATTCCAGACCGCATTGGGATCATCCAAATCCAGTGGCAAACAGACACCCTCCTCTGGATCATCCGTCCATGAGGGCCTGCCAGATCCCTGACTCCCCACAGCCCAACCACGGGGGGGGAGGGGGGGGGAGGATATGCGCCACTTTCAGATGGGGAATTTACCCATCTATGTTTAGCGTGTTTCCAACGCTCGGGGGAGGAAATAACATCTGAAGCCATCCCCAGGACATCAACACCCTGAGTGAACCCAGGATGCAACGCAGTGTCAGACACCTGCGGCAGAGCTCTTTTCAGCATGAAAACCTTATGCATTAAAAGCACAAACTCAGGGGAGAAAAACTCACCCTAACCCTCCGCCTCTGAATTAGGAGAAATGGATATAGGAGCTCCTCTGGCAGCCTCTAAACAAGGCGTCCCCTTGCACTCAGACTCCGCCGCAACCGCGAGGGTCCAGACATGCGGCACTTCCAACATGGCGCCCGCTGCCAGCTCCATCGAGTGGGAAGAAACATCGCTTGCCATGCTCATACTAGTGTGAGCGTCTAAGGAGTACGTTTTACACAGCCCCACTGCTGATCTGTGCTTACCACAACGGGAGCAGCGCTTAACTCCCTCAGCAGCCATCATCCGACTGGACGGGAATATAACAATAAAATGGCGGCTTCGCACCAAAACTTACCCTGTTCGGAACGGCATCCATGGGACCTCCCCGGAAGAGCTGGGCACCACTCATCTCAGAAGACCGAGTCAACAAGCTCCGGTAAAGCTGCACAGAACCAGAATCTCTGGAAAAAGCTTCAGAGCAGCCACACAGTAAAAGCGCGCTTTTTTTTTTTTTTTTTAACGCTGTGAGGGAAGTTGGAGACAGGCAGCAACAGAGGGACTCTGGGAGGAGGGGGGAATGGGTAAAGCAGGGAAAGGGCAAACCTATTTGCCTTTAAAGTGGGCACCACCAGCCACAACACCCCTGCTCACCTGGCAAAGCACAGGGGCCACTCCAGGCAGTCTGAAATCCAGGAGCTGATCAAGCTACGCCCACACCTGCTGGGAGATAGAGAAATACTGAAGGCAATTGGGGGCTAGCCGGCCAAGGGTCACTGTGGTTTTTCAGTGTTCTCTATCTCCACCTGCTGGTAGGTGGATACAACCCATCAGTTAATGGATTCATCTGCTGCTGATGACAAGGAAAACGTGACTAAGAACTACATGTAACTAAAAAGTAAGCAGTTGAAAGTTTAAAGAAAGGAGGGAGAGTGGCCAAAGCTGGAGGAAAACTACAGACCATGTCTGGTCCAACAAAGAGACACTGGATTATTAAAAAAAACATGTCCACCAGTTTGTTAGAACAATGAATAACAAACATAAAAATCTGAAAGCCCAGCCAAAAAGTACTACTCACATGCTCCTTATGGATGAGTTTGTGTAATACTATGGAAGACTAATATCAGAAGTACAAACCAGATATAAAATGTATTTCCAATAAATGCAACTAAAATTAGAAGTCCAAATATATAGTACACAGACTAAAAAATGTTTTAAAACAATGTAGTATACTGTAAAAAAAAAAAAAGTCCATGGTGGCTCAAAAGTGGCAATGCTGACCGTCCAAAATCAAAACAAAAAGTACTCATCCAGCATCTCAAGACATTTGTCATTCCATACCTACAAAAAAAAAAAAAGTCTCAAAAACTGGTTAAAAAACTGTGGTGGAATGCAATGAATGATTCTGTGTGTTCCAATGACAGAAGAACTCTCAAAAGTGTAGAAAAACCCATAAAACTCCTGAGGAACATCGCAAACATCTAAAAACACTAAAATATCTAAAAACATGTTCAAATCATGAAATGTGGCATTTGTGGTCATAAAAAAGTAAAATGAAAACGTGAAAATCTAATTAAAAAAAACAGGTAAGCCCTCCATTGGGAGAAAATAACCATCATTTCTCAGTAAAAGTCATCATGAAACAAAAGTCAGTTGAGAAAAGAAAGGTAATCAAATATAATAAATTACAATGGGTACAGTGCATCATAAACAATAACCAAAATAAAAAGATTGAGAGCGCTTCAGATAAAAACCAGAACATTAGAACCAGCATAAAAGTTATATAAATACATTTCTTGGTTCAATCCATACAGCATCATTGTAATAAACTTACAGATGAACCTTTGTTCTGTCTGTAAAACCAGTTTATCCAAGTCGCCTACCCCCTTCCATGAGGGATGTCACACACTGAGCACAAAAAAACTAAAGTCTTCAAAAATATGACTTCTCAATTGAATGTTGTACATGATGTTTTTCCACCACAGAGCTCTTAGTGCACTCTTGTACATAAGTACATAAATATTGTCATACTGGGACAGACCAAAAGTCCATCAAGCCCAGCATCCTGTTTCCAACACAGGCCAATCCAGGTCACAAGTACCTAGCAATATCCCAAAACAGTACATTTTATGTTGCTTATTCTAGAAATAAGCAGTGGATTTTCCCCAAGTCCATTTTAATAATGGTCTATGGACTTTTCCTTTAGGAAACCATCCAAACCTTTGTTAAACCCCTCTAAGCTAACTGTTTTTACTACATTCTTTGGCAACGAATTCCACAGTTTAATTACACATTGAGTGAAGAAATATTTTCTCGATTCATTTTAAATGTACTACTTTGTAGCTTCATTGCATGCCTCCTAGTCCTAGTATTTCTGGAAAGAGTAAACAAGTGATTAATGTCTACCCATTCCACTCCATATCATTTTATAGACCTCTATCATATTTCCCCTCAGCCGTCTTTTCTCCAAGCCGAAGAGCCCTAGCCGCTTCAGCATTTCCTCATAGGGAAGTCGTCCCATCCCCTTTATCATTTTCGTCGCCCTTCTCTGTACGTTTTTTATTCCACTATATCTTTTGAGATGCAGTGACCAGAATTGAACACAATATTTGAGGTGTGGTCGCACCATGGAGCGATACAAAGGCATAACATTCTCAATTTTGTTTTCCATTCCTTTCCTAATAATACCTAATATTCTATTTGCTTTTTTTAGCCGTCGCCGCACACTAAGCAGAGGGTTTCAATGTATCATCAACAATGCCTAGATACCTTTCCTGGTCGGTGACTCCTAATGTGGAACCTTGCATTACTTAACTATCATCCGGGTTCCTCTTTCCCACATGCATCACTTTCCACTTGGTCACATTAAATGTCATCTGTGATTTAGATGCCCAGTCTCCCAGTCTCATAACGAGAAATTAGTTCTTACCTGCTAATTTGCTTTCCTTTAGTCTCTCCAGACCAGCCCAGAATGTGACTGATGAGAAGTAATAAGGCAATTATGCTCATGGGAGGGTTCCAAGTAAACCAGCTGTGAAAACACTCATACTAAAAACTACACCCTGACGACACTGCACATCCAATCTGCAATGTTTCAAAAAAGACTGAAAGGAAGAACAAGTTGCCACCTTACAGATTACCAAATGAGGCACCAGGAAACGCTCCGCCCACAATGCCACCTGTCCACTGGTAGAGTGTACCTTCACCCCCTCCGGTATAGCTTTTCCAGAGAGAAGATAAGCGGAAGCTATCATTTAAGTCATCGAGAAATAGGATTAGAAGATGCGAACCACCAATCAGAAGAAACAGATGATCCATTCAACAAAATGCCTCCGTACACTTCAAATAGTATTTCAGAACCCTCCTCACATCGAGACACTGATCCTCCATTCCTGAAGAACCACCAAGCACAGGCAAACTACCGGCTAGGACAAATGGAACAGAGAAAACCATAGCGAGGAAGGAAGGAACGGGGCGCAATACCACACGATCCTTAGTGAATTCCAAAAACGGAGACCTACAAGAAAGAGCCTGCAATTCCGACACCCGCCTAGCTGAAGCAATAACCACCAAAAATATCCCCTCGTGTCAAATTCTTTAAAGTACAGCAAGTCAAAGGCTCAAATGGAGACTTTGTGAGAACCGAGAGAACCAAATTAAGATCCCACAGCGGAAAGTTCAACCAAGAGGGAGGACGTATGAGGTTCACCCTGTGTAAAAACCAAGAAACACCCGAATGGCTAGCTAGGGCTTTTTGAAAACAGGACGAGGCTGCAATTTGTACTCTAAGTGAAGTCAATACCAGAACTCTGTCCAAACTTCAAAGCAAAAATTCCAAAATCTGCGCCGACGTGCGAAAGGGAGAGCTGTTCAAATCAGCACACCACGCTTCCAAAACTCTCCAAATTCTGATATAATTAAAGAGACATAGACCAACGCCGTGACCGAAGCATCAGCTGCAGCAATCACAAGGTAGCTACGGGTGCTGTGCAGGCTCAACCAAGACAAGCAAGTCTGGCAGGCTGGAAGATCCGGACTGAACTGGGCTGAAGTCTGGAACGGGAAACAGCACACAGACAATCCAATGCACCAACAAACCAGGGCCTTAGGCGATGCAAAAACAAAGCAGAGAGTTTCCAAATGGCTAATAAGCCCAGCAGCAGCTGAGATTCAGCTGCAGCAATCACAAGGCAGCTACGGGTGCTGTGCAGGCTCAACCAAGACAAGTCTGGCAGGCCGGAAGATCCAGACTGGACTAAAGTCTGGAACGGGAAACAGCACACAGACAATCCAATGCAGCCACCAGGTGGCGAGATGACAGAGCCTGAAACATGGGCACGATCGTGACAGTACCTCCCCCTCAAGGACCCCCACGACTTCCACAGGGAATTCAGGTTTCCATGGGTAACAATGGTGAAACCGGCGGAGGAGCTTCAAAACATGACTAGGGATTGTCTGGCTGCCTGACCGACTGCGGTGCTGCTCCATCTTCACCGTGCTCAGCCAGGGCACAAGGGCTCACTTCTCCAGACGTAACACTGACTTTGGTTGGGTCTCTCCCTTTATTTCTCTTTGTGCCTTGCTCCTTTTTCAGGTACCAATTTACATGACAAAGTTTTTCTGTCCATGTCCACAAAAATTCCCAGTGGCTTCAAGTGCTTTACCCGGTACAGTCAGACTATCTCAGGGAAAATACATCCATTCTAGGTGTCTGCAGTGTCTTGGGACCAACCATAGCCCTGCTACCTGTGTTCGCTGTCTTCATATGAAGAAGAAAACCCAGGTTTCCCAAGAGGATTTTTACAGCCAAGTCCAGTTCCTCAACGTCGGCATCGACATCGAGCATCACACCGGCATGGCTGCTTCTAGACCCTTAGATACTGGGAGCTGTGGTCAAACTAAGGCAGCAAAGGATAAGCACAAAAGATCTAAAAGTAAAAAAGTGCAGACAACTTAAAATTCCTGTGTCACAGAACACCAATTTTATATTGTACATGTGTAATTTTATATATACCTGCTTTCAGCTGGATTATAAGGAGAAATTAGGTCTTACCTGCTAATTTGCTTTCGCTTAAGTCCCTCTGGACCAGCCTAGAATGACCAATGAGTTGCGCACGAAACTCATAAGGTGGAGACTGAGAAGACTGTTTTCTAGGCAGCCAATAAGGGCTGTGATCAGCCCCTTGGAAACCTCAGTATTCGCATTGTCCTATTTGTCTATCCTAATTAGATTATAAGCTCTATCGAGCAGGGACTGTCTCTTCATGTTCAAGTGTACAGCACTGTGTATGTCTAGTAGCGCTATAGAAATAATTAGTAGTAGTAGTAGTGGTGGTAGTGAAACAGCCGAGACTGAAACTTGAGAATTCGGGCCACAGGAAGAACCCGTCCCTGCCAAGCGTCGAAGCACACCCCCAGAAAATCCAGCAATTGGGACAGCTGCAGATGACTTTTCTGGGAATTGACTACCCAACCAACGGATTGCAAGAAGCTTACTACTCAGTCCGTGACTTGTACACTCTCCTGATACTACTTTGCACTGATCAGCCAATCGCCCAGGTAAGGATAAACTAGGATTCCTTCTGTTCTGAGGACTGCTGCCACTACCACCATAACTTTGGTAAATGTGCGAGGGGCTGTCGCCTGGCCGAATGACAGTGCCTGAAACTGATAATGCTTGCCCAACACCGCAAAGCACAGAAAACGTTGATGCATGGTCCAAATAGGAATGTGCAGATAGGCCTCTGTGAGATCTAGCACAGTCAAAAACTCTCCAGCCCAAACCATCACTATGACAAATCGAAGAGTCTCCACACGAAAAGTGGACACTCAGAGCACAATTGACCAGGATTGGTCTGAAAGAGCCCTCTTTCTTTGAAACGAAGTAAATGGAATACCAACCCTGCCTGAGCTCTGAAGAGGGAACTGGATAACTTGCCTGGAGGTCGAGAAGCCTTTGCATAGTATCCCTCAGCACAATCACCTTGCGGCTCTAGGAAGGCATCTGGGAGAGGACACGCAAACTCTAAGGCGTACCCCTTCTCAAATAACCTCTAGAACCCAATGATCGGAGGTAATCTGGGCACTCCTCCAATAAAAGTGTGCTAAGCAAGCTCCCACAGGAATCAGAGGCTGGGCCCAAAAACCTTCATTGTGTAGGACGAGTGGAAGACAGGAAAAAGGCACCTGCTTCTCTACCCCCTCTTCGATTTCCTCAAAAGGACTGATTTCTCTGAAAAAACCAGGCCCACTGAACCAGAGCCACTCTACCTGGCCTATAGCGACGAAAATCACGGCTCTGACCTCGGCTCAAGAATATACCGTGTCCAAATGCCCTAGACCAATCCTCAGGCAGTCTCAGGACCCCCTAAACTGAAGCACCCTAAACTGCAGACCAACTTGTCCAGCTCATCACCAAACAAAAGAGAACCCCTAAAAGGAAATCTACTGAGCTTAGACTTAGAAGCCACATCTGCTGACCAACCTCGTAGTCAAAGCCATAGACTTAGCTGAGGCCCTCAGCAAATCATGTAAAGCATCTGAAAAAAAAAAAAAAAAAGGGTCGACCCCATCTCAATCTTAGCCACTTCAGCATCTATAGCAGACATATCATTCGAAGATCTATCCAGGACCTTCTCAGACCAATGAAAGCAAGCTCTAGCTACCAAGGAACCACAAATAGCCGCCTGTGCTGTCAAAGCAACTCTTTAACAAAGACTCCATACGGCGATCCTGAACATCCTTAAGGGCAGTGCCATTGACAGGAACAATATTCCCTTTTAGTTACTGCGGAGACTACAGCATCCACAACTGGCAGCTTCAGAAGAGATTTGTCCGAGTCCAGAACCGAATAAGAGACAAATCATAGACAGCGGGATGAAATGTTGAATGTGGCACATCCCTTTGCGCCTGAATAATGTCCCTGATATCCTGGTGCATAGGAAAGGTCTTACCTGGTCTTCAAATGCTCTTCATGAGGAGGTCCACCTTCAGTCCGTCCACAGCAGGGGACTCCTGTTTCTCAAAACGCAAAGCAGTTGAAACCAAAAAAATTAGATCCTGTAAATCCTCCATGTGAAAAATTCTTACCACCGAAGGTTCCTCCCCCAGAAGAGCCTCAGCACCTGAATCTACCTGACCAAAATCTTCAGCAACCTGTCTTTCAATGAGAAATTCTTGTTCCTCAAGAGAGGGTATCTCCTGGTCTGGATCAGAGCCCAAATCCTCCTACAGACCTCGGGGCTGCCTAGGTCATTCAGCAGCGACCAACTATCTTGCACAGGCCTTCTGAAAGGAGCTTCAGGGGGGTTAGATTTTTTTAAAAGAAAGGCTTTAAACATTTGTAGGCCAGATTCTGGAGGAAAATCGCCTTCTGAACATGCCAGCAAAGCAGGAAGACTCTCTGCAGCCTGCAACGCTGGAAGAACTGGCAAAGTTGCAGTCTGGTTTGCCGACACACACATAGGGGACAAGATGGCGGTGCTTCTGCCAAAACCGGGGGCCACCTGCTTGTCTCTACAAACACTGCAATCTGAACCCCCCGATGTCGGCACCGACCTCCAAAATCTCTAAAGTGGTGCAATATTTGCAGCAACCGCTTGATTTCAGACCCCACCGACACACAATACAGTGGCAAAGCTTCTCTGCCATGACGCCGAGCAGCACCAGCGCAGCTTTTATTTTTTTTATTTACTTTTTGAAAGAAACTGCTGTGGTGCTGAAACTGGCAAAGAGGGAAGAGGAGGCTAGCCGCTCCCAAGTGAGTAAAGGGAGCTGCCTTGCTCACTCGCACCACAAACAGCTGTTCAGCTTTTTTTTCTTTTTTTAAACTGAAGTGGCTGCCTCACTCTGCCTATACAGCTCTTCCCCCAAAGAGACTGAGGCAAATACAATTAAAAGCAGTGCATCACTCTTGTAAAGATATTGCCCAAACAGAGAGGATGGGAGTTCCTGATGGTGAGGTTGCAAAGGCGACCGTAATAGATTTGTCTGTAAATAGAAATAATAAAAATCAGGCAGAAGATAGTAAATAAATACTGTCAAGTAATCAACATAAGGTGACTAGGAATAACAAACCTTACTTGAAGTGTCTTTATGCAAATGCCAGGAGCCTAAGACATAAGATGGGAGAATTGGAATATATTGCACTAAATGAAAAAATAGATATAACAGGCATCTCCGAGACCTGGTGGAAGGAGGATAATCAGTGGGACACTGTCATACCAGGATACAAATTGCATTACAGTGATAGAGTGGAGGGGATTGGGGGAGGAGTAGCATTGTATATTAACGAGGGCATTGAATCAGATTGAAAATTTTACAGGAAACAAACGACCTCTTGGAATCACTATGGTGCAAAATTCCATGTGTCAAGGGGAAAAGGACGGTGGTAGGAGTGTACCACCGTCCGCCTGACCAGGATGAGTAGACGGACGCAGTCATGTTAAAAGCAAATTAGGGACGCTAATAAAATGGGCAACGCGATAATAATGGGTGATTTCAATAACCCCAATATAGACTGGGTTAATGTAGCATCGGGGCACACCAAGGAGGTAAAATTCCTTGATGAAATCAAGGACTGCTTTACGGAGCATCTGGTACAGGAGCCGACGAGAGAAGGAAAAAGTCTAGATCTAGTCATTTGTGGAGCAGATGATCTGGTACGGGAGGTAACGGTGCGGGGGCTGCTAGGTAACAGTGATCATAATATGATCAGCTTTGAAACCTGCTTTCAAAAAAGTAGTCAACGGAAGTCAAATATGTTGGTGTTTAACTTCAAAAAAGGGAGCTATGATAAAATAAGAATGGTTAAAAAAAAAATAAAAAAAACTTTGAGGAGCGAAGGATAGGGTAAAAAACCTACAAGCAGCATGGATGCTGTTCAAAAACATCGTCCTGGAAGCCCAGGCCAAATATATTCCAGGTATCAGTAAAGGAGGGCAGAAGACCAAACGACAACTGGCATGGTTAAAAAGAGAGCTGAAGGAGACTATTGGAACAAAAAGAGAATCCTTCAGAAAATGGCAAAAAGAACAAACTCAAGATAATAAAAAGTGGCATAAGGAATGTCAAATCAGATGCAAAGCGCTGATAAGAAAGGCCAAGAAGGACTTTGAAAGAAAGATAGCGGTAGAGGCTAAAACACATAGTAAAACATTTTTCCAGGTATATTAAAAGCAGGAAACCGGCAAAAGAATCGGTTGGGCCACTGGATGACCGGAGAGTAAAAGGGGCACTCAGGAAAGATAAAGAAATAGCGGAAGCATTAAATGAATTCTTTGCCTCGGTCTTCATTGAGGAAGATTTGGTTGGGATACCGATGCCGGACAGGGTATTCGAGGCTGACGAATTGGAGAAACTTAATGAAATCTCTGTAAACCTGGAGGATGTAATGGGACAGTTCTGCAAACTAAAGAGATGGCATTCACCCCAGGGTACTGATGGAACTAAAAAAATGAGCTACTGTTATGTAATTTATCCTTAAAATCAAGCGTGGTACCAGAAGATTGGAGGGTCGCTAATGTAACACCGATTTTTAAGAAAGGCTCCAGGGGAGATCCGGGGAATTATAAACCGGTGAGTCTGACGTCAGTGCCGGGCAAAATGGTAGAGACTATCATTAAGAACAAAATAACAGAGCACATTCTAAAGCATAAACTGATGAGACAAAGTCAGCAGGTGAAGGGAAGTCTTGCCTCACCAATCTACTGCATTTCTTTGAAGGGGTAAACAAACATGTCGACAAAGGCAAGCCGGTGGATATTGTGTATCTGGATTTTCAAAAAGCATTTGACAAAGCCCCTCATGAAAGGCTCCAGAGGAAATTGAAGAGTCATGGGATCGGAGGTAGTGTATTGTTATGGATTAAAAACTGGTTGAAAGATAGGAAACAGAGTAGGGTTAAATGGTCACTATTCGCAATGGAGAAGGGTAGTTAGTGGGGTCCCTCAGGGATCTGTGCTGGGTCCTCTGCTTTTGAAAATTTTTCATAAATAACCTGGTGGGGGTAACTAGCGAGGTTATCAAATTTACTGACGACACAAAGTTGTTCAAGGTCGTCAAATCGCAGAAGATGTGAAAAGTTGCAGGAAGATCTTGCAGGAAGATTGGGTGTCTAAATGGCAGATGACATTTAACGCACCTATTGTGTTCAATTCTGGTCACCTCACCTCAAAAAAGATATAGTGGGATTAGAAAAGGTGCAGAGAAGGGCGACGAAGATGATTAAGGGGATGGGACGAGGAAATTTTTCTTTACTCAGCACGTAATTAGACTCTGGAATTCGTTGCCGGAGAATGTGGTTAAAGCGGGTAGCTTAGCAGAGTTTAAGAAAGGTTTGGACGGCTTCCTGAAGGAAAAGGCCATAGAATGTTATAGCCTTACTCAAAAATTACAGCACCTTCTGATGTCCAGATACTTGTTAATGTCTGTTGGTTTCCTATACAAGTACCCTCCACAGTAAGTTGTATAGAAAACCAACAGATGTTAACAAGTTGTCTGGACATCAGAAGCTGAAATAATCGATCACTTGAAATTAACTTGCTATATAGTCAGTTTCGCCAGTTTCAATCCAAAGGATACCGCTTGAAGCTATTGCTAAAGGATATAACAGGACAACTTGATAGATGATTTACTTCAACCCAAAGTGAGAGAACCAACTAACAAGGTCATATGTGCATTGCCACCCACTTATCGAGACATTATCAAAATATTAAAGAAACACTGGCATATTGTCCAAGGTATTGAGCATTTCAGACCAAGGATATGATAGCTCATAAGAAAGGAAGAAATTTGAAAGATTTTTTAGTTTATTCTGGTCTTCCAGGAATGAATCCACAATTTACTTGAAGACCCGCAGGGCACCACCAGTGTGGTGAATGCTCAGTGTATATAAGGTGAACACCAACATTAAAACAATCATTCATCCGACTACAGAAGAAAAGTTTTAACTCAGAAGTTTTACGAACTGTTAACAGCTCTGGTGTGATATGTATTTCCATGTGGGCTGCTGTACATAGGGAGGACCATATGACCTTTTACTTAAAAAAATAATAATGTAACTCAAGAGTGCACTTAAGAGATCTGTGGTGGAAAAACCTCTTGTACAACATTCAATTGAGAAGAGCCATGTTCTTGAGGACTTTAGTTTCTTTTTGTGCTCAGGATGCCATGTCTCTCATGGAAGGGGGTAGATGACCTGGATAAACTGCTTATACAGACAGAACAAAATCTATGTTTAATACAATGACTGAACCAATATAGATTGAACCAAAAAATTGATTTTTCTGTATTTTTATGACTTTTATGCTGGTTCTAATGTTCTGGTTTTTACAGCTTCATTTATTTTGGTTACTGTTTGTATATTTATGATGTACCGTACTCCTGTTTTCAACTGACTTAATGTTTCACATTGATGTTTACTGAGAAAAGATGGTTTTTAATTTTATTTGGATTTCCACACACCTTTTTTAGTAGCAGCTCAAGGTGTTACCTTCAGGTACACTGGGTATTCCCCTGTCGCTGGAAGGAGGGCTTACCTGCTTTTTTTTAAACGAGATTTTCACGTTTTCATTTTACTTTGACTACTCAGATAACGTATTTCATGATTTCAAAAATTATTTTAGATATCCAAGTGTTTTTATATGTTTGATATTTCAAAAATTATTTTAGATATCCAAGTGTTTTTATATGTTTGATATGTTCCTCAGGAGTTTTATGGGTTTTTCTACACTTCTTCCATGGGTGGAACACACCGATGTCAATGGAACACACAGAATCGCTTTCAATGTGTTCCACCACAGTTTTAACCAGCTTTTGAGACTTGACATTTTTTTTTTGTAGTTATGAAATGACAAACATCTTGAGATACTGGTTGAGCACTTACTGGGGGGTTTTTTGTTCGTTTTTAGATGTCAGCACTGCCATTTCTGAGTCACCGTGGACGTTTTTTTTTTTTTTTAATAATATACTAAATTGTGTAAATTTTTAGCTTGTGTATTATACATTTGGACTTGTAATCACTTTTTTAGTTGTATTTATTAGATATGTATTTTAAATCTTGATTGTACTCCTGATATTATTTATGCTTTACATGTCCAGTATGTTAAAGTTATGCTGTCATAGCAAGTTTGGTTTTATTACACAAAAGCAGCAGCAGCATGTGAGTAGTCCTTTTTGGTTTGGCTATCAAGTTTATATGTTTCTAAGTTATTGTTCTAACAAACTGTGGTGGATATTCTTTTTATAATCCAGTGCCTCTAATATTTTTATCTGTTGGACCAGGCGTGGTGAAGTCTTTTTCCACAACCTGGGTAAGTCACTCTCTCTCTCTCTCTTTTTTTAAAGTTGTTTCAAATGCCACTTTTAGTTACATGTAGTTCTTAGTCACTTTATTTGTGGGTTTATTCATATATGTTAAATTTTGATCAATTTTTTGTTTTTTATTTCTGTATGTAAGATGATTTTTGGTTTTAAGTATGTACTTTTGTTTGATCTTCCAATAACTCTACCCCTGACATCTCTTTTCCAGGCAAAACATGGCTATGCCGGGCACAGATGTTTGAATCTCTGGGAGCTTTGGAATATATAAGACTGTTGCTTTTTATACGGTTTATCTCTTGTTTCTTTCCAAATAAAACTAGACATGCACCAATTGAGATCTACAAAGATTTTAGAAGGGATAAAATAGGAAGCATGCTACAAAGGGGAAAAGGGATGGATTAGTTATACTGCCTGTGATTACAATCAAAGCAATTTACATATTATATACAATCGTTGCTGCTGTGGGAATCAAACCAGTTCCCCTGGTTCTCAGGCCACAGAACTATCAGGCTACTCCTCTACTGTTTGTAAGATGCAAACCTTAAGTCAGTACACCCAGCCCAGAAGACACATCTGCAAGTCCAATTTTGGCCTCACTAAGCATGTAAACAAAAGAAACAATTAAAAGTTACCCCCCACCAAGTAAAGCCATTACCTGCAAGCTTAAAATCTAACAAGCCATGAGGGATCTTTATTGCCAGTCTAATCCTAAATGTGGAATAATTTCATACCAAGCAATACTGTACTAGAATAGTTTACAAGGGTGGGTCTGAAGTTCCAGGGCTAAACAAAAACGGATCAGTATGTGTTAATTTATGACAAAATCCATTAAAGTCAGTCACAAATGTTTGCACAGAACCTTGTATTTAATTACAATCTCATATTTTACAATTTTTTGTACAAAGCCTTGAGCTATAGGAAAGGTGTGTTCCAAATATGACTTTTTTTTTTTTTTTTAACTGAGCCATAGTTGATCTTTCAGAACTCCCAACAATCAATACCTGACGCATCAATCTACAAGACCATCATTTGAACCCCAGTCCCCTCCCAGCACACTCACTCCACACAGAAGGCTACGTCTATGATATTTAGCTACTAGAGTCAGACTTTTCATATTGAAATCTGGCACGTCCATCTTTGATCTCCTGTAACTCACTTGAATGTAGATGGTATGAACCACTGATTGAAAGATGCAGCCAGAAAACTCAGGCTCTCAAGATTCTCCAATATTTTCTGGTCTTTGGGGGGGGGGGGGGGGTCTTTTTATCTGTCATATAAACCATTTATATGACCTCAACGTGGCAGAATCACCATATAATCTTGATGCTTGACCTTGGGACTACTCAAAATTTCCATCTTCAGCTATAAGAAAAAATCATCAAGTGTTCTGCTGTGCCCAGGCCACACTTGGCCAACTTGATAAATAAAGAATGGCCCTGACAATTCAATATGAAGTACATACAATCTGGCCAGCCTAGCAGTCCTGAGGTTTAACACTCATGATCCCCCAGACTACACCCAGCACTGCTCCAAATTCCAAGAAAATCGTTATGGAAGTTAGGACTTCTGCTTTGTACTTACCAGTATACAACTAAAAATTCTCTTGGACCAAGACTTCAAGGCTTCCTGCTCTAAATGGAAGTTACGGGAGTCTCCAAAGAGGCTGCTGACAAAGAAGAGGCCAGAAAGACATACCAATTGAGGAAAGGTCTGTAAATAGTTCTTACCTGCCAGGTTTAATTGCTGACTGCAGTGCAGAATTACTGCTGGGTGCAAGCCAATTGGTTCCATCTTCCCAGGGGCAGCCCATGTTAATCAGCTGCGGAAGAGATGAGATACCGCACCCCGTCTGGTCTAGTATCTCCCCCTGCCCCCCTCAACCCTCTTCCCTGTGTTTACCTTTATTCTTTTTCAAAAGGTAGCAGCAACTCCCATAGGCTGCCCTACTGCAGTGCAGCTGGCACCGGCCTCTTTGCTCTACTGCTATGCCCCATCTCTGAGGAAACAGGAAGTTACATCAAGAGGCAGGCTGCAATAGTAGGGAGAAGAGGCCGGTGCCAGTGGCAGGGCAGCCTATAGGAATTGCTGCCACCTTTTGGAAAAGAAAAAAAAATTAGATAAACATGGGGAAGAGGGTTGAGGAGGGAAGGGAGAGTGCTGCCTGAGGCATCCGCCTCAGTTGTCCTAATGGTAGGGCTGCCACTGCATCTCCCCTACACACCTTGCTTAGATGGCTCCTTCTACCAGAGCACTAGCAACACAAATCTTCTCCGATGGAGAATAGTATTAAAGAGGGGTAGGAAGGACAAAGAGTAACTCATATGGCTTTCTGCTGTTGGTGTGACACTCCAATAGACAGAACATTAAGGCTTCTTCCTGCCAGGACTCTGCACTCACTTCCTTTCTCTCCCGTAAAAAGCACATTCTCAGCCTAATAAAAGTCAACACTGAAGCTTTTTGGTAATAGATATTTATTATCAAACGCACATTGTGTACATCTGTCAACAAAATCTTACGACTACAAACAGAAATGCTCTGCACAGATCTGTGCCCACTAAAAAAAAAACATTCTAAAATTTTTGTGTTGTTGCATCCTTATAATCCATTTAACGATTTAAAATGTGGTCAACAGAGAAAAACAGAAACCCAAGACTCTACTTCCTAGGAACTAGAGGCAGAGGGTTAGGCATTTCGATCCATTCGTACATCAATTTCCCGCCCGTTGACTTTTATCCCATTCATCATCCGACAAGCTCTCTCAGCCACTTGTGGGGAATCAAACCTAACTACACCACATCCCTTGGACTTTCCATTCTCGAGCTTGATGTCGGCATACATCACATGACCTACAAAATAAACAGTGCTATTAGTGGCATGATAAAAGTACTTTAGACTACAAAAGGCCAATACATGGAAAGAGAATCCCAAACCCCTGCACCCTCCCAGCCTTTCCCATTAAAGATGCCAACACTAGTAAAACTTATTCTTAATTAAAAGCTTAAAAATCTTAGCATTATCTCATCTCTCTGTATGGATGGTAGTTGTATATGTGGTCTAGGTATTTGTATTTGTCCAAGCCAACACACCACACATTTGTCATTTGTACATGTCTACACACCAGCACATGCTAGCTGGAGAACACATGCTAAATGTCTTAAGATGCCTCTCAGCAGATTTCTTATAACCTTCCTCATCACACCTGCTGACGTAGAAATCAAGCCACCATAATCATCCATCCCACAGGACTAGCAAGTTTCTCCAATGTTCCAACACACCACCAGCACTTACTGGGAAGCACTATCCTTACCTACATGTCATAAGCATAGGAAGTGGAGATGTACTACATAGCATCCTCAAATGCAAGACAGTGCATAATGGTTAGAAAACATCACGTTACACACATCAGTCACAACACCTCTTGTCATTCTAAACTAGATACCAAACTGTTACAGTTTAACACTAGGAACAATATACAGGTGACAATAGCCTCTGGCACATATGAAAGTCAAGGTAACAGGGACCTTCCCCCATACAAGCATCTCTTGGGTTTACCACATAGTCCACTTCTCGGCGTTAAGTCTCCAGTCTTGGCCAAACACAAATACTGACATATTGCTTACCACCTCCACTCCCCCCCCCCCTTTGTCTGTCCACACCACTCCCACCAGAAATCAGCTGTCACTGACTGGAAAGTACACTCCAACCCATGCTCTCCAAATAGCTCAGCCCTACGACAGCCTGACTGAACTGGTACTTGCTATACTAGACACCACCATCTCTCTTATTCAAAGTCTCCTTCCCAGATTACATTTCATCCACTCAAACCTGGACGCCTTCCTACACATCTAGCATTTTCCCCCGTTTCATTAGATAAGGTTTAAAAAAAAAAAAAAAAGCACAGCAAAAGCTAGAAATCAGCTTTTATCATCATTTTGGAGATGGCCTTTTCTGTTCATCAACTGCAGGTCTTTCATCCGTTAGCATTAGCCGTCATATGACGCCTTCAGCATTTCACTTGTTTTCAATCACTTCATCTCTATTAACTTTGTGTCAAAGCATTATGTCACTATACAGTATGCAACTTCCTCCCCCCTCCTGTAGCAATGTACTGCTTCAGCAGCATTCATGGACAAAGAAGCAGTTTGTAAACATTACATTGTCTTCAGGCTGGCCTTACCCTTAACAGCCATCACACTCATGCAGGGTTGACCTTGTCCTTAAGAACCCGAGTGGGCACTATAGACTTTTCAGTAACTTACCACATTCATTAAATTTGTCCTTTAGCATTTTCCATGTGAAATCAAATGGCAGCTGCAGAGAAATAAAAAAAAATCAAGGTCATTTTACTGTATTTTTGTTTGTAATCTTTCACAGGTGCAATTTCCCAAAAGCAATTATAGCCCTGGGCTATGTACTTACAAAGATTACTACATTTTTCAAGATTTTTAAGGCACTGAACCTGCAGCTGCCTTCAAATTCAAATTTCTATTAACATAGTACCACAAATTAGTTCATTACACAAGTTAGAGTGCACTCATCCTTTACTCATTAAACAAAACAGCTGTCAGATGGAATTTGTTTCTACAACTATGGAATACAAGCCAAAAGCAAGAATATGCCAGTTCTATTTCTGTGAGCCCTCAGGAGCTGCCAAGCCTTACTACACAAGCTAGCAGTCAATAAGACATGGCATACTTTGGAAAATTTAATACAATTAAATGTGTTCTGCTTTCTCTACTAGCTCGTCGTTAACATTACTAATTATGTATGAGGGTGGGGCACAGGTTCCAAAAAGTTATGGTGACATGAAAAACTACTTGTGCTCACTTGATTCCATTACCTGCTACTGTTGGATGTAAAGATACCAGAAGCCACACTTCCTGGAGCAATCCTCAGATATAAACAGTATAAAAGGTGGCTTAGTTGTCAGCTGAGAACACACACAACCCTTCTGTCTCAGGTTTCTACCACAAGTAGCTGTACTACATTTCTGATCACTTGCAGGTATATAATGAAATTCCCAGGCTAGGGATGTGCATTTTCATTGTGTGTTTTTATTTAGGGTGCATTTGGATGCTTAAAGATATTAGCAGTCCACCCCCCCCCCCCCCAAAAAAAAAAAAAAAAAAAAAAGACATGGAAATAAAATCCACATTTTCTACCTACATACTTTCTCAGGCCTTTTACTACACAACTAGCCAGTCACTCACTCCCCATGTAGTATTATTCACTCTGTCATTTTTCCTGCGCAAAAGAATATTCTTTTGTAATGGGATGGAAAATATGTCTTATCAACCCAGCATTTTTAGGCTAAGTCTTAAAGATTATTTGTAAGCACCCCAATTCCTCTTCTAATAATTATTTTTACATGGATCTCTTAGGTGAAATTTGAGATCCTAAGCAGCCAGGACCTCGAAAAAGTTAACAAAACTTGACAGAGTTCACAGAAACTTCATCTGTTAGGTTAGTTTAGCTTTCTATGGATCCTTGGGGAAGATATACGACTAAAAAATAAATGTTCTACCTTCCATACAAGATGTATGGAAGCTCTATCTTTTGAGTCAAGCACAATCAGCAGCAGATAGTCCAGATCTTGTTAAGATTTCAGAAGGAACCATCTGAAGATCTGACTGTGCTACTTCTGTTGATTTGTTTCTAAATCAAATCATGAGACTTTCACTCTAGTGGCAATTTATGGGGTCACTAGTTGTTTCTTCCTGATTGATGTAGAACAAAGTTTTAGCAGATGTGCCAAGAAATAAATGTTACATGGTAAATATATAAAATATTACATGAGTATGCAAGAATCTGACTATACATCTTTCTGATCCTAAATACTTGTTTTTTCTTGATGCCAAGATTGCTCAATTATGGGTTTATCTTCCAAGAGTTGATGTTGAACTGAATTCTCAACTTCAGAATCTATTAGCTATCTTGTCGTTTCCTTTGTTCATTGCTCTTACTTTTAGAATTTCTCTGCAGAGAAAAAAAATTTCCCTGTATCTCCGCTTGACTTGACAGAGGGTTAAGAGGTCTGTATGCTTTAGTTAATTTTTCTGCTTTTTTTTCCACCTGCCTTGCATTTTCCTTACAAATTCTATAAATATAAATGTTGCAGCTGAACACAGAAAATTTTAAGGATGATAAATTATCTAAAGGGTCTCCGAATAACAGCCAGCAGTTATAAAAGTAGCAAAAAAAAAAAAAAAAAACTCCTCTGTTCACTACAAGTCTTACATTCCATGGAAACATTTTTCATTTTATGACAATGGATGATACGTAATGCTGAGTGAATTAATGGTGTTATTAATCCTAAGGGCCTCCGAAATGAAAGGACAAACTGCTATCAAAGCCTAAGATGCATGTCAGCAGTCCTGTAAAGCAGGGACTACTCTGCTAATACAAGCACGGAAGAGCTAAAACTCCTAATCCAATAAATAGCACCTGGTTTGGTTTTACTTAGTCAAACTTAACACCAGGTTGAAATCACCTAGAAAACCTACGAGGGAAGACTGTTTACAAATATCTGGCAGTTGCACAGGGAAAACCTGCAGACTCTGATCCAGAAGGGGAGTAAGAATCCAATTGTTGGAAATAAAGTGCTCTGTAAAAGTAGTCTTTGGTGAAAAAGAACTAGCATATATTTGTACATTTGACATTAGCCCTCTTTGAAGACAAGCTGACAGGCTTAAGGACAGCATGCTCAGAAACAGCATAAATCTATGACTGTCTTGCTTTGCTGATGTACAGTATAGATGAAAACCCAATGGATTCACTGGGAATGGAACCCAGAACAGCCTGCCTCCAGTACACATTCAGTTAGGAGTGATGACTTGAAAGTAATGGGATACTTATAAGCACCAGTAAATGCAAGCCTGAGTCACACTTATTTTCATTGATAACAGAACAGGATATGGTCATGAACAATCATGTCCCTCTATGTTTCATAAGACTTTTTTTTTTTTTTTTTTTAAACAATATCAAATATTGTTACGGAATTTAAAGGGGGTTTGGACAGACTCCTGAGGGAAAAGTCCATTGAACATTATTAATTTTTTTTTTTTGTGGGGGGAGGGGGGGTTGCCGGGTTCTTGAAGCCTAGATTGGCCGCTGTTGGAGACAGGATGCTGGGCTTGATGGACCCTTGGTCTTTTCCCAGTATGGCGGTACTTATGTAATATTAATGTTTTTTAAAAACTTATTGCCTCAATTTGCTAAACCCACAAACAGCTATATTCAGAGGTATTAAAACACCGCACATAAAATGGAGCCCCAGTGGGACATTGTGTAGGCCAGATGTGTCATAAAACAACAAATGAAGCAATCTGGTTTTGACTAGCTGATGTCAATATTTGAGGAAATACAGCAGAAAAGCTTAATGTTACCACAGGCCACTATTTAAGCTTGACAGACATGGTGGTTACTGCCTGTCAAGATATATTTTAAAATATTCAAAGAGGTTAGTTTTATTTTAAACAAGTTAAAGAGCAAGCCAAACAGAATCCACTTACATTTCTGACAAATATCTGGCAGCCTTTCCTCACAGTAGCAGCCACGTGTCCTGCTGCTTGAGTCCCTGCTCCTCCATAAGCCGCTCCATAGCCGACTCCGAAGTTTCCTCGCTCCATGTCCATTGTTCTGTCAAAGTTGGCTCCCACACCAAGGCCCATTCGATCAAGTGAGGTTCCCATTGTCTGTCCCAAGCTGGTCCCCATTCTGTCCAAAGTACTGGCACTAATATGATCCAAGCCTATTCTGTCAATAGTCCCAGAACCCATACGGTCCATCCCTGCTGGCATTCTATCCATAACTTGACCCATTCCAGTTCCCAATCTATCCATTGCAGAAGAAACCATACGATCCAGTCCTACTCCCATTCTATCTATACCAGCACCCATACGGTCCACACCTGTGCCCATCCTATCCATAGTAGAGCTAACACGATCAAGAGAAGAGCCCATTCTATCCATCCCAAAACCTATCCCGGAAGGGATTCTATCTATATTTGAAGTCATTCTGTCCAAATTTTGTCCCACCCTGTCTATGTTTGTAGGCAGAGGATCCATAGCCATGGAACTCATCCGCTCTATCCCAGTACCCATGCGGTCTACACCAGAACCCATACGATCCATCACTAGACTCATTCTATCAATGTCGGGGCCTACTCTATCTATACCACGGCTCAGATTGGAAGTCAGTCGGTCTATCCCAGAGCCCATGCCAGTCCCCAACCTGTCAATGGCAGCCATGGTGCTGCTTGCAGCGCCTATACAAAGAGTTGCAGAAAAATGGTTAATGTCCTTAGGTGCTTAGGATAGTTTTAAACAAATTAGAACACAATTGGCAAATAACTGAGCTGCAGCACCTTTTAAGCGCAGCAAGGAACACAGAACAAAAATATTTACACATTTAAAATTTTCAGTAAGGTGATAAGATGGACCAGGAAATTGTCCTTCCCCCTAGCTGTGTAGAAGAAAATACTTATCAATGTCCTTCCTATTAACTCCTATAACAGTCAGGACCAATGGGCATTACCTTTTGAGGAATGAAGTAGACTCATACAACACTGCTTCTGGTGTAACACCATCCTACTTCCTAATGCACACAATCCCTTCCCCAGTGTAAGTACTTCCTCAAATTCTGAGGCTATCAGAATAGGAAAAAATGTGATTTTGCATTATCAAATTTGACACCTTTCCGGTAGCTCAAGGCGAGGTACAAAAAAAATGAAAATAAAAGATACAGTAGTAAAACGGCAAATAATATTAAACACAGTAGTCAAAACCACAAGATTACAGCAACAGTGAAAAACTACAGTAAGACTGCCAGCTCTGCAGAGAAAATATACATTTGATGGGATTTATTAAACGCCTTTCCAATGGTAGCTCAAGGCAAAGAACCACCAATCAAAACAAGCTAAAAAGTAATAGAACATATTGATATAGGATTAGAGATACATTTTGGAGGTGTAAGCAAAATGGAAATAAAAAAAATTTTTTAAAGACCAGAGGCTACACAGAGGTGGATGTGTCGTTAAAAGCCTGAATAAAGAGCCGTGATTTAATGCTTCTAGTTCTGGCAGCTAGTTATCAGCTGCATTTCCCAAACTACCAACCTTCCAAAATTTGCACACTGGCAAGGTATTTAAATCGTTTGCCTTTAAAGATGAGGACTCCAGGTGACAGTTGATCTAAAAACTGAGATCTATCATCCTGAACACTGAAAAGTTGACATTCTCAGCTGAGCTCAATAGTATATCTGGAACCAGTTTAAGACAGTTTAAAGGGCCATTAAAAAAAAAAAAGAGCCCTGCAAGACAGCAGTCTAGAGGTTGAGTACAGCATGTACTACTTGGGCTAAAAGCCCATCACCAAGATATGCAAATTTAACAAAGCAGCAAAAAAAAGCTCTTCACCACAGCTTCAATTTGGGCCTTCATAAAAAGTGAAGCATGAAGAACTTGTCAGGTTTTAGAGCTGGTATTACTATGGGGAAAAAAAAAACCTGGTCTGACTGCTCTGATTATCTTGATATTCTTTAGATAAAAAGCACACAATTTTTACTTTTTTTGTTCTTTAACGAGTTCTACTGCTGAATTAGATATTAGACTGGGTTTGGAAAGGCAAGTAATCAAAACAAAGCTTTTGACTGAGGAAACACTGATCAACTCCAAGTACACAATTTAGGAAGAATTTTTAAATAGGCTCTTTTTATCCAACTAATCACGATATGCTAGAAGATGCTCCATTTCTTGGCTATCTGATTAAAATAAACTGAAGCTCACTTAACCTAAAACTCAAGTCACAGGGGTATCTATATCCCATCCATTATTATGCTTCCTTAAACTACATAGTCAGGTATGTAAGTTGGAAGTAATCATCTTTCAAAGCAAGATTTGACAACTGTTACTTAATCTATCACACTTCCGCCAATCTGTAATATGCAGGGAAACCTTCTTGGGTCACTGTGGTCAGTAAATGAAGCACATATATTCCTTGTCCAAAAGTGATAAAATGAAAAGCACTGAATATGTACTTGACAGAATTATGTTTACCTGCTAATCTGGTTGCCTTCAGAAAAAATATAAAGGCAAAGCTATTGGTGGTTTATAGGACCTTAATTGCACTTTTGCTTCTAAACTATTTTTACTGTTTTCCATTGAAGTTATGGCTACTGCTACTGTAGCTTTAGCATAAGTGTTTTTAGTAATTCTATTTTTCAAGGTTGAACGTTAATTCCCGTTTTAAAGATTATATATTTAAAAATATCAAGATGGAAAAAAACAAAATGTTTCGTTAATACTATTAAGTTATCTAATAAAGAATTTATGTCATTGATGTCTCCAAATTGGGGATTTAGCTGCAATATGTCAGTTACTACAATGTTGTATTTATCTTTAATTTTATGCTTGCATGGTGAAACTTAAGTGCCTTGAGCTGTAATTGGAAAGGAGGTACAGAAAACTGTATAAAATACGCAATCCTGTCACCAGTATAAACACTATTACCTAATGCTGTAGAATCTATTAAAGTAATGGTGTCTAATTCATCACAAATTTTTTGTTTTTTTTACTTTTTATTTAGTAAGACAACAAGTAGATTACAGATATTCTTAATATTTCTCAAATTTGATAAGAAGAAATTTGCAGAATCATTACTACAAAGCTCTATGGGCAGAGGATGGTTCTAACGATGGTTTAGGCAGAAAATTAACTTTCGGTAGTTTTTTGTGTGGCATTAGTCTCGGTTGTTTTTTCAGTGGAATTAGAGTCAGTTATGTTTTCAGTAGAACTAGCAGCTGCTTCAGCTGCTTCTTTTTCTTTTTCTTTTGCAAAATATTTTCCCTTAGCAGCATTAATTGCCTCACTATACACAGCTTTGTGAGCTCTGCAAAGATCTTTATCCGATTCTAAGTAAGACTTCCTCCATCTTCGCTCCAACCTACGGCCTTTTCGCTTCAATTCCCGTAGCTCTTCAGTGAACCACGGGGCCACTTTAGCTTTAGGGTCTAAAACAGAAAAATTGACAATGTTTTTAAAGGCTACCTGAAATCCCTGTTGTCCCACACTCAACTGTGAGATCAAAAGCCAGAGATCAAAGACTGTGGAAGGACCACATGCAGCAAGAAGTAGGAAGGGCATACATGTGGTTAAGAAATTGTTGCTGATCTATTACGCTCCCCATGATACAGCACACATCAGCACTGACTGTTGTGGAGTGTAATAGAATGTGTAATTTCATTTGAGGGTCACACAAAATGAGTTTACACTACAAAGGTACATCACAATAAATATTTTAGCTCACATATTTTACCCACTCTCCTTAAATCTATCACATTTAATGTGTCAGGAAACTTTGGACCCCTTTTACTAAGGCGCGCTCACGTTTTTACTATGGCATCTCTAACATTTAGCGTGTGCTAAAAACGTGAGCGCGCCTTAGTAAAAGGGGGCCTTTGACCTTTAAACAATTTTATAAGAATCCTTTTAACAAGGACAGTCAACATTGCAATTCATGCAAACACCTTTATAAATGGTACTGTGTATCTTTCATATAACTATTGGTGCCTGGTGAACAGGTCTTTCAGAGGGTAAATTTGTAACAGCATGTCTAGGCAGGAAAGCACCTATGTTGAATTTTTTTATGAAGGCAACATGTGCACCTGTCTTCATAAAACCTATTTGAAAGCTCTCGCACAAGTTTACACCTGCTCAGAGGCCAGGGTAACTTTGTATATATGTGCCACAACATAAGCATGGATTTGAAAACCAATCAATCTACTTTGCCCATTTTCCACCCCCTGGAATGCCTATCCATATATTGCACATGCACCTACATCCATGCAATTGTCTAAGTGCCTGCATGATCTTGTAAAGCGAATGCTACATACCTGTAGAAGGTATTCTCCGAGGACAGCAGGCTGATTGTTCTCACTGATGGGTGACGTCCACGGCAGCCCCTCCAATCGGAAACTTCACTAGCAAAGTCCTTTGCTAGTCCTCGCGCGCCCGCGCGCACCGCGCATGCGCGGCCGTCTTCCCGCCCGAAACCGGCTCGAGCCGGCCAGTCCAGTATGTAGCAAGACAATACACTTCAAGGGAAGACACAACTCCAAAGGGGAGGCGGGCGGGTTTGTGAGAACAATCAGCCTGCTGTCCTCGGAGAATACCTTCTACAGGTATGTAGCATTCGCTTTCTCCGAGGACAAGCAGGCTGCTTGTTCTCACTGATGGGGTATCCCTAGCCCCCAGGCTCACTCAAAACAACAACCAAGGTCAATTGGGCCTCGCAACGGCGAGGACATAACTGAGATTGACCTAAAAAATTTACCAACTAACTGAGAGTGCAGCCTGGAACAGAACAAACAGGGCCCTCGGGGGGTGGAGTTGGATCCTAAAGCCCAAACAGGTTCTGAAGAACTGACTGCCCGAACCGACTGTCGCGTCGGGTATCCTGCTGCAGGCAGTAATGAGATGTGAATGTGTGGACAGATGACCACGTCGCAGCTTTGCAAATTTCTTCAATGGAGGCTGACTTCAAGTGGGCTACCGACGCAGCCATGGCTCTAACATTATGAGCCGTGACATGACCCTCAAGAGCCAGCCCCGCCTGAGCGTAAGTGAAGGAAATGCAATCTGCTAGCCAATTGGATATGGTGCGTTTCCCTACAGCCACTCCCCTCCTATTGGGATCAAAAGAAACAAACAATTGGGCGGACTGTCTGTGGGGCTGTGTCCGCTCCAGGTAGAAGGCCAATGCTCTCTTGCAGTCCAATGTGTGCAGCTGACGTTCAGCAGGGCAGGAATGAGGACGGGGAAAGAATGTTGGCAAGACAATTGACTGGTTCAGATGGAACTCCGACACAACCTTTGGCAAGAACTTAGGGTGAGTGCGGAGGACTACTCTGTTATGATGAAATTTAGTGTAAGGGGCCTGGGCTACCAGGGCCTGAAGCTCACTGACTCTACGAGCTGAAGTAACTGCCACCAAGAAAATGACCTTCCAGGTCAAGTACTTCAGATGGCAGGAATTCAGTGGCTCAAAAGGAGGTTTCATCAGCTGGGTGAGAACGACATTGAGATCCCATGACACTGTAGGAGGTTTGACAGGGGGCTTTGACAAAAGCAAACCTCTCATGAAGCGAACAACTAAAGGTTGTCCTGAGATCGGCTTACCTTCCACTTGGTAATGGTATGCACTGATTGCACTAAGGTGAACCCTTACGGAGTTGGTCTTAAGACCAGACTCAGACAAGTGCAGAAGGTATTCAAGCAGGGTCTGTGTAGGACACGAGCGAGGATCTAGGGCCTTACTGTCACACCAGACGGCAAACCTCCTCCAATGAAAGAAGTAACTTCTCTTAGTGGAGTCTTTCCTGGAAGCAAGCAAGATGCGGGAGACACCCTCTGACAGACCCAAAGAGGCAAAGTCTACGCCCTCAACATCCAGGCCGTGAGAGCCAGAGACTGGAGGTTGGGATGCAGAAGAGCCCCTTCGTCCTGCGTGATGAGGGTCGGAAAACACTCCAATCTCCACGGTTCTTCGGAGGATAACTCCAGAAGAAGAGGGAACCAGATCTGACGCGGCCAAAAAGGAGCAATCAGAATCATGGTGCCTCGGTCTTGTTTGAGTTTCAACAAAGTCTTCCCCACCAGAGGAATGGGAGGATAAGCATACAGCAGGCCTTCCCCCCAATCCAGGAGGAAGGCATCCGATGCCAGTCTGCCGTTGGCCTGAAACCTGGAACAGAACTGAGGGACTTTGTGGTTCACTCGAGATGCGAAGAGATCCACCAAGGGGGTGCCCCACGCTTGGAAGATCTGGCGCACCACTCGGGAGTTGAGCGACCACTCGTGAGGTTGCATAATCCTGCTCAACCTGTCGGCCAGACTGTTGTTTACGCCTGCCAGATATGTGGCTTGGAGCACCATGCCTTGACGGCGAGCCCAGAGCCACATGCTGACGGCTTCCTGACACAGGGGGCGAGATCCGGTGCCCCCCTGCTTGTTGACATAGTACATGGCAACCTGGTTGTCTGTCTGAATTTGGATAATTTGGTGGGACAGCCGATCTCTGAAAGCCTTCAGAGCGTTCCAGATCGCTCGTAACTCCAGGAGATTGATCTGTAGACCGCGTTCCTGGAGGGACCAGCTTCCTTGGGTGTGAAGCCCATCGACATGAGCTCCCCATCCCAGGAGGGACGCATCCGTAGTCAGCACTTTCCGTGGCTGAGGGATTTGGAAGGGACGTCCCAGAGTCAAATTGGAGCAAATGGTCCACCAATACAGGGATTCGAGAAAACTCGTGGACAGGTGGATCACGTCCTCCAGACCCCCAGCGGCCTGATACCACTGGGAGGCTAGGGTCCATTGAGCAGATCTCATGTGAAGGCGGGCCATGGGAGTCACATGAACTGTGGAGGCCATGTGGCCCAGCAATCTCAACATCTGCCGAGCTGTGATCTGCTGGGACGCTCGCACCCGCGAGACGAGGGACAACAAGTTGTTGGCTCTCGTCTCTGGGAGATAGGCGCGAGCCGTCCGAGAATCCAGCAGAGCTCCTATGAATTCGAGTCTCTGCACTGGAAGAAGATGGGACTTTGGATAATTTATCACAAACCCCAGTAGCTCCAGTAGGCGAATAGTCATCTGCATGGACTGCAGGGCTCCTGCCTCGGATGTGTTCTTCACCAGCCAATCGTCGAGATATGGGAACACGTGCACCCCCAGCCTGCGAAGCGCCGCTGCAACCACAGCTAGGCACTTGGTGAACACCCTGGGCGCAGAGGCGAGCCCAAAGGGTAGCACACAGTACTGGAAGTGGCGTGTGCCCAACTGAAATCGCAGATACTGTCTGTGAGCTGGCAGTATCGGGATGTGTGTGTAGGCATCCTTCAAGTCCAGAGAGCATAGCCAGTCGTTTTGCTGAATCATGGGGAGAAGGGTGCCCAGGGAAAGCATCCTGAACTTTTCTTTTTCGAGATATTTGTTCAGGGCCCTTAGGTCTAGGATGGGACGCATTCCCCCTGTTTTCTTTTCCACAAGGAAGTACCTGGAATAGAATCCCAGCCCTTCTTGCCCGGATGGCACGGGCTCGACCGCATTGGCGCTGAGAAGGGCGGAGAGTTCCTCTGCAAGTACCTGCTTGTGCTGGAAGCTGTAAGACTGAGCTCCCGGTGGACAATTTGGAGGTTTTGAGGTCAAATTGAGGGTGTACCCCTGCCGGACTATTTGCAGAACCCACTGATCGGAGGTTATGAGAGGCCACCTTTGGTGAAAAGCTTTCAACCTCCCTCCGACTGGCAGGTCGCCCGGCACGGACACTTGGATGTCGGCTATGCTCTGCTGGAGCCAGTCAAAAGCTCGCCCCTTGCTTTTGCTGGGGAGCCGCGGGGCCTTGCTGAGTCGCACGCTGCTGACGAGAGCGAGCGCGCTGGGGCTTAGCCTGGGCCGCAGGCTGTCGGGAAGGAGGATTGTACCTACGCTTGCCAGAAGAGTAGGGAACAGTCTTCCTTCCCCCGAAAAATCGTCTACCTGTAGAGGTAGAAGCTGAAGGCTGCCGGCGGGCGAATTTGTCGAATGCGGTGTCCCGCTGGTGGAGAGACTCTACCACCTGTTCGACTTTTTCACCAAAAATATTGTCCGCACGGCAAGGCGAGTCCGCAATCCGCTGCTGGATTCTATTCTCCAGGTCGGCGGCACGCAGCCATGAGAGCCTGCGCATCACCACACCTTGAGCAGCGGCCCTGGACGCAACATCAAAAGTGTCATAAACTCCTCTGGCCAGGAATTTTCTGCACGCCTTCAGCTGCCTGACCACCTCCTGAAAAGGCTTGGCTTGCTCAGGGGGAAGAGCATCAACCAAGCCCGCCAACTGCCGCACATTGTTCCGCATGTGTATGCTCGTGTAGAGCTGGTAAGACTGGATCTTGGACACGAGCATAGAGGAATGGTAGGCCTTCCTCCCAAAGGAGTCTAAGGTTCTAGCGTCCTTGCCCGGGGGCGCCGAAGCATTTTCCCTAGAACTCTTAGCCTTCTTTAGGGCCAAATCCACAACTCCAGAGTCATGAGGCAACTGAGTGCGCATCAGCTCTGGGTCCCCATGGATCCGGTACTGGGACTCGATCTTCTTGGGAATGTGGGGATTAGTTAATGGCTTGGTCCAGTTCGCAAGCAATGTCTTTTTCAGGACATGGTGCAAGGGAACAGTGGACGCTTCCTTAGGTGGAGAAGGATAGTCCAGGAGCTCAAACATTTCAGCCCTGGGCTCGTCCTCCACAACCACCGGGAAGGGGATGGCCGTAGACATCTCCCGGACAAAGGAGGCAAAAGACAGACTCTCGGGAGGAGAAAGCTGTCTCTCAGGAGAGGGAGTGGGATCAGACGGAAGACCCTCAGACTCCTCGTCAGAGAAATATCTGGGATCTTCCTCTTCCTCCCACGAGGCCTCACCCTCGGTGTCAGACACAAGTTCACGGACCTGTGTCTGCAACCTCGCCCTGCTCGACTCCGTGGAGCCACGTCCACGATGGGGGCGTCGAGAGGTAGACTCCCTGGCCCGCATCGGCGAAGCTCCCTCCGCCGACGTAGTCGGGGAGCCCTCCTGGGAGGTGGCCGCGGTCGGCACCGCACGCGGTACCGACGTCGGGGACCTCAACCTGGGCGATGGGCCAGCCGGCGCCACGCTCGACGGTACTGGAGGCGCAAGCACCGCCGGTACCGGAGGGGTAGGGCGCAACAGCTCTCCCAGAATCTCTGGGAGAACGGCCCGGAGGCTCTCGTTCAGAGTGGCTGCAGAAAAAGGCTGAGAGGTCGATGCAGGCGTCGACGTCAGAACCTGTTCCGGGCGAGGAGGCTGTTCCGGGCTGTCCAGAGTGGAGCGCATCGACACCTCTTGAACAGAGGGTGAGCGGTCCTCTCGGTGCCGATGCCTGCTGGGTGCCGAATCCCTCGGCGACCCAGAGCTCTCGGTGCCGACACGGGGAGGAGACCGGTGTCGATGCTTCTTCGATTTCTTCCGAAGCATGTCACCGGAGCTCCCCGGCACCGACGAGGAGGACGTAGAATCCATCCGTCGCTTCCTCGGGGCCGAGACCGAAGGAGGTCGGTCTCGGGGGGGCTGTACCGCAGGAGCCCTCAGGGTAGGAGGAGACCCACCCGAAGGCTCACCGCCACCAGCAGGGGAATGGACAGCCCTCACCTGCACTTCTGACGATGCACCACCGTCCGACGACATCAGCAGACGAGGTCCCGGTACCACCGACGTCGATGCAGCTATCCGATGTCTCGGCGCCGATGCAGAGGCCCGATGCCTCGATGCACTCGATGCAGGGGCGGCCGAGGAAGATGGTCTGGACGCTGACGACGTCGATGCACTCGAAGATCCCGGTGCCGATGCCGACGAAGAGCCCGAGAACAACACGTTCCACTGGGCTAGTCTCGCTACCTGAGTCCGCCTTTGAAGCAGGGAACACAGACTGCAGTTCTGAGGGCGGTGCTCGGCCCCCAGACACTGAAGACACGACGAGTGTCGATCAGTGAGCGAGATAACCCGGGCGCACTGGGTGCACTTCTTGAAGCCGTTGGAAGGCTTCGATGTCATGGGCGGAAAAATCACGCCGGCGAAATCAAAATCCGAAATGACGGAAAAAGAGCACCAAAACTTTAGAGGGAGAAAATCTCGACCGAGGCCGAAAAGAGGCCTACCCCGACGACGAAAGAAAACTTACCGGGGCAAAAAGCTGGAAGTACGGGGAGGATTGACACGAAACCCGGTGGAGGGTTTCCGGAGCACTTCCCGACTTAAGCAAAAGCTTTTCCGAAGAAAAAACACGCTCAAAACAATTTGGACGCGCGAGGTCGACTTTCCGGGGCTCGACACGGCGAAAATACGACCGTACCGAGTGCGGACAAAAGAAGACTGGCCGGCTCGAGCCGGTTTCGGGCGGGAAGACGGCCGCGCATGCGCGATGCGCGCGCGAGGACTAG
Organism: Microcaecilia unicolor; assembly: GCF_901765095.1. Classification (NCBI taxonomy): domain Eukaryota; kingdom Metazoa; phylum Chordata; class Amphibia; order Gymnophiona; family Siphonopidae; genus Microcaecilia; species Microcaecilia unicolor. Next base: position 105,164,479 of record NC_044041.1, on the reverse strand, counting down.
CAAAGGACTTTGCTAGTGAAGTTTCCGATTGGAGGGGCTGCCGTGGACGTCACCCATCAGTGAGAACAAGCAGCCTGCTTGTCCTCGGAGAAAATGCTGTTCCTTAGCATCCCTCTAGACCAGCCTAGATGGATGGGTTATGCACGCCTACCAGCATGTGGGTGGAGACTGACCTACAGAATTCTGGTGGTGCCTATAAAAGTTAGCTGTGCTGTCCCTCCCAGAGTCAGTATTTCTCAATCTCCCAGCTGGGTTATCTTTAGCTATACATAAGCTCCTAGTTTATTCTGTCTTTATACACATGGGTTCACCTGATCTTAATTTCACATCCCCACTGGGCCTTAAACTTCTGGTCCCACCTGAACCTTTAAGATTGAGAAGAAAAGCTTAGCTTAGTGTCCTTGTAATCTCTGGGCCTTTGTCCTCAATTCCCCGTGCCAAGTGGCTTAGCCTGTTTCAACTACATTTCTTCTAGTACCAGCTGGACTTTCATTCTTTTCTTCGGCTACCTTTAGCCTTGTTATGGGCCACAAATGTTTTCTTTTTTGGAGAGCAGCTGGGATTTCTTTGTAGGTGTTTACAGATTATATTACTGGCAATTCTGGTAGGCAGCTGCCTTTTTGCTCTAGAATTCCTCTTTCATTCTGCCCTACCTAGATTAATTCTCGAGTCAACTTTTGCCCTTCAAACTTTAACAAAATCTTTCCTTCATAGACTCAGTGGCGTCTCACCATGCGGAAGATGTGGTACCTTGAGTAGAGGTTCATAATACAGCTGGCCTCTACATCTCACAATTAGGTGGGCACTGCAGTTTCATCATACAGCTCACTTCAGAAAGGAGAGAGAACTGCGGACAGGGCTAAAAGGGGAAGGGAATGGGACTTGACATACTGCCTTTCTGTGGTTTTTACAACTACAGTCAAAGCAGTTTACATAGTATATACAAGTACTTATTTGTACCTGGGGCAATGGCAGGTTAAGTGACTTGCCCAGAGTCACACAGAGCTGTAGTGAGAATCAAACCCAGTTCCCCAGGATCAAAGTCCGCTGCACTAACCATTGGGCTACTCCTCCAGGAAGAGATGGTAGATTGCGCAGAGGGGAAGGATGGAGGGAAGACAGTGAAAAGAGGAAGAGCAGCGGGGACAGAGAGAGAGACAATGGCATTGGAGTGGTAGCTGAAGCCCCACCAGCCGAAGAAATCTGCTGCCTGAGTCCCCCCCCCCCCCCCCTCCACCCCATACTGCCTCAGGAACAAGGAAGTCAGTGGCATGCCTCCAGCCATCAACGCTTGCAATCCCCAAAGTTCATGCATAAACTAAGCATGCTCGAGGAGTGGTGGTTAGAGACACCCTGCTGACTTCCTCGCTCCTGAGGCAGAACAAGGAGGAAAGGGGCTGCTTTGGCAGTGGATTTCTTCAACTGGTGTGGCGCAGCATCCCTACCAAAAAAGGTATGATACCTAATGGAGGAGTAAATGTGTCCCTCCAATGAACTGCTGGCTATGGGGCCTTTAATTGTGCAATTAAAATTTTTAATCGAAATGCAGCCCTAATTAAAACACATTCTACCAGAGGGCAGGAAGTTTTGTGGGCAAGTGCTTTGGTACTGCTCAGGACATTTGTAGAGCAGTGGGCTGTCCTATTTGCATTCCTTTGCTAGGCACTAACCGCGTAGATGTTCTCGATCGTCAGAACACGGCTTTTGAGGCTCAGATATTTGAGTCGTGGCTGAGGGTCTCACCCTTGATTCTCACTGCTTTGGTTACTTCCCATTCATTTATGCCGGTCTAGAGGGACATTAATGGAGAAATTAGACTACCTGCTAATTTGCTTTCCTTTAGTCCCTCCAGACCAGCCTAGAACCCACTAGTACTATTACCTGGCCTTCTGCGCTTTCAGTTATCTCCACAGGGATTTGTTTCCGTATACTTCATGAGGGAATGCTGCCTTAAGTGTATTTTTGTAAAAAAAAAAAACCCCACATAAACCTCTAAGTGATAGAGTGTGCTATTTTTGTGGCGAGTAGCCAAGGAACCAAAGAGAATTGTACAGCTCGTTTTCAGCAGCGGATTCTCTGGGACCGCTCTTGCTGTTTAAGGCAGCTGCTTCCTTTGCAGCGCACTGTTCCTGCACATCATGTGGGATTTTGAAGCCATGGGAGAGAAAGGTTAGGAGAGTTTTGTTAGTTCTTATTCTATTTATTGTTCTACTTGTTATGTTCATACTGACTCTGGAAGGGACTGCACAACTTGTATGCTCAACCAGAATTCTGCAGTTCAGTCTCCAGCCGCCCTCTGGTAACAGTGAATATAACTCATCCATCTATGCAGGTCTGGAGGGACTAAAGGAAAGCAAATTAGCAGGTCTAATTTCGAATTCTACACATTTGAGTCATATAAAATTACCCCCTGAATGAATAAAAATGTACCTAGAAGATAACTATTATGTATTCTTTTTATATTTATAATGTATGTTTGCATAAGTTCAAACACAATTTTCATAACTACTAACATTACATTTCAGTCTACTTTGGTTTTAACAAACCCTACAATGATTAACATCACAAAAGCAAGTAATGTAACAATCTCATTTGACTGGATGGATACAATCCACACCTGTGCTGAGCAACACTTAATTCTCAGAAAAATATGAATTAACGCTTTTGTAAAGTTGTCTAATAGGCACTCAAATGTTATGATATAACGGTTGCTGGAAGTAGATGTTTTTGTATTTATGAATTAAACAGACTTCATAAATGCACAAAAAGTCTTGCTTCTTCATAAATGCACAAAGTGTGTTGCTTAAAATCCATGTTATCAGACAAACCATGCTTCTGCTTACCTATTCCTCTATCAAGAGCATCTCCAAAAGCTCGAGTCATACTTATGTCACCCCTGCTGAAGTCTCTCTCAAATCCTCCCATTCCTCGTTCTAATTCTACGGAAAATGAAATTATCAAATGCACAATAAAAAAACAATGGATATACATTTTATTTATTAGGATTTATTTACCGCCTTTTTGAAGGAATTCACTCAAGGTGGTGTACAGTAAAAAATAAATCAAACATAAGCAATAGGCAATTACAGCAGTAAAAATATTCAAATAATAATACAAAGTATGGCATAGTATACTACTTTGTTTATGGGGTCTCTTGGTTCCAAATCTATCTCTATAACGTCATACCAAGAGCAACTCAAATGTTCTCACAGCATATAGTTGCCTTAATGTTTAAACTTCAATTAACTGGACCTCAATGCATCCACCCTTGGCAATTCACCTTCAGGTGAATAAGCCCTTTTTATTATAAAAAGAACGCTTAGATAAGATACCTGTGCAAAAAAAAAAAAAAAAAAACTCTGTTACAGAGAAAAACCATTGGAAATCCTCTATGCAAATAACCACTCACTGTGAGAACAAAACACGTTAATGTTTATGAACTCTTATCTTAAACTGTTCTTCAAATACTCTAACAATAAACACTTTCCTGAGGATCCCAGCACTTTAACTGACCACCCTGGATCCAGCCCCCTACTTATCTCTTGCTCTGCTTGTATTTACACTGCACTGTGCTGTGTTGTTCTTTGCAATCTATTTAGCCTGTCCCAGCTGGCTGGTGCGTTCCTAGCTGACTTCCAATGCTGATTCCTCCTTCTGTAGATAAATGGTAAAATTATGTTATACCTGATAATTTTCTTTCCTTTAACGCAGCAGATGAATTCAGGAACTAGTGGGTTAAGTCCGCCTACCAGCATGTGGAGACAGAGATAAACTGAAGGCAGTGATGCCAGACAGCCAGCGCCTTACTCAGTTAGTATGTCATTCGTAAGCATTTGCAGGCCAAAAATATGAAACCAACAACAACCAGAAACCATCCTCACTATGAAAAACAGAGAACCAAATAAGAACTTCGAAATAACTGCAACTTGATCCAGAAAGCGGAATCCTTTCCGTGTTCCCATATCTGTCTGAACTCTGCAAAAGAGAACCCGGAAGGAAAAAATAGCCACACTGCACGGAAAATGAAAAACCCGTCAGCTGAACAAGGGAGGGATCCTGGATTCATCTGCTGTATTAAAGGAAAGAAAATTATCAGATAAAACATAATTTTACCTTCCTTGTCACTTGCAGCAGATTAATCCAAGTGTCACATCCGTCACTCCCTCCGGCTGCTCCTCCGCGGGAAGCAGGAGCTGGCATCCGCCACGGCGAAGGCCGGCTTTCTTGAGGCCACGGCGGGGAGCCGGGGCTCGCCGCGGTGATGGCCGCCCTGTCCGAGGCCGGCGATCGCGGCTGCCGGACTCTCGATCGCCGGCTATGGGGTCTGTGCTTGCGCCAGTAGGGGGAATGGCGCAGAGGCGCGATGGCCGGCGTCTCCTTCACTATTGGGTGCGGGAACCCAAAGCTCCGCCTCAGAGGAGTTAGATTGGGAGACCAGTGCTGTAGTCCCGCCTGGGAGGTCGGACAGAGCCAATCAGAAGGGTTCTGTCGGTAACCAGGTTCTGATTGGCCGGCTATGTTTACGGGGGCTGGGTGGTTGAATGCTGACAGTATTTAAGGAGCAGGCCTGAGATAGGACATTGCTTCAGGTTCTGTTTCCCGAGGCCAGTCTCCGTTTGTTCCAGTGCTCAGTTGGTTTCCTTGCTCTACTGGTTTTGACTTTTGGACTGTTCCTGGTTTACTCTGCTAGCCGCCTGCCTTGACCTTTTGCCTGATTCTGACTACGCTGTTAGCTGCCTGCCCTGACCTGTTGCCTGTTTTTGGACATCTCCATTTTTCCATCTGCCCTCTTCTCTCCTGGTTCCAGTCTGGGTCAGTTCGTCAACCCCGCGGTTCCAGAAGTCCCGTTGACCGCCTGCAGCTGGGGGCTCAACCCTTGGTGAACGGCGGTCGCCGCGGGTGAAGACTTGGGGTTGCATGGCTGTCCTTTGAGGTCCTTCGGGGCCTTGCGGGACCTAAGGGCTCACCTTCCTTGCGGACAAGACACCAAGAACTAGTGGGATGTACCAAAGCATTCTTTAAGTAGGGTGGGAAGCCAACGCTCCCCGCGCCAGCACTCCCGCCCCAAAACTCGCATCCTTCTGAGCAGACACATCTAGCCTGTAATGCTTCGCAAAAGTATGACGGAATGCTCAAGTAGATAAGACCAATGCCTCCGCCCAAGAAGCCACCTGTGCCCGAGTAGAATGCGCCTTCGGGGCCACTGAAGACGCCAGCCCTTATAGCAGATATGCCGCTCCAATGTCTTCCCTAATTTAGCGAGGAATGGAAGCCTTAGAAGCCGCCTCACCTCTTTTCGATCCCAAAAAGAGCACAAACATGATACGAGCTTCGAAACTCGTTAGAGATCTGCAAGTACCGAAACAAGGCTCTGCGCACGTCCAGGAAACGTAGCAAGGCAAACTCCCCAGGATAATCCTCTCTTCGAAAAGACGGAAGCTAAACCGCCGACATGGAAAGTCGAAACCACTTTAGGTAGAAATGACGGCACCGTCCGGATAGACACCCCTGCTTCAGAAAACTGCAAAAAAGGATCTCTGCAAGACAAAGCCTGAATTTCAGAAATCCTCCTAGCCGAAGCAATGGCCACCAAAAACACTGTCTTGTGTTAGATCCTTCTCAGAAACCTTATTCAACGGCTCAAACGGTGGGGGCCTGGAGGGCTCGCAGTACCACATTCAAATGCCACGCCGGGCACGGCTGCTGCAGAAGAGACCGAAGCCGAAGAGCCCCACGTGGACTGGAATGTCCACCTGAAAAGGCGATTCAGCATGCAAAGCACACCATGCCGAGAAAGCTTTCCACACTCGCGCGTACGCTGAAGTAGCCTGCTTCCGTGCCTCCAAAAGAGTGGCAATGACTGGTCCTGAAAATCCCTTCTTCCTCAGCTGCTGCCTCTCCATAGCCAGGCCCGTAAGACCAAAGCGGGAGGGATTTTCCATCTGAACTGTCCCTTGATGCAGCAGATCAGCAGTCACCGGAAGTCGCAATGGTGGCTCAGAGTGCTCTAACGAGATCCGCATACCACAGCCGTCGGGGCCAGTCTGGGGCCACTAGAACGACCGGCCCCCGATGCCACCCTATGCGGCAAAGAACTCTCCCTATCAGAGGCCACAGAGGAAAAATATACAGTAGCTGTTGTTCCAGCCATGGCTGCAGAAGAGCGTCCAATCCTGCGAATCCTGGCTGCCGTTTGCGGTTGAAGAACTGGGGAACTTTGGCATTGCAAGCCATAGCCATGAGATCCATTACTGGTCTTCCCCAACGTTGACAGATCAGCCGAAAAGCCAAGTCTGACAGCGTCCATTCCACTGCGTCCAAAAGAGTCCGGCTGAGAAAATCTGCTTGAACATTGTCTTGAACCGCAATGTGCGCTGCCGACAGACTCTGAACATGCGCGCTTCCGCCCATACTAGAAGATGAGACGCTGCCACTGCCAAGGGAAGACTGTGAGTGCCTGCTGATTGATGTAGGCCACCTTCGTGGTGTTGTCAGAGAATACACGAATTGCCTGCCCCTGTAGAAGGTCCTGAAAACTACGCAGCACATTCACGAAGTTCGCAACTCCAGACGATTTATCGGCCAAGTCGCTCCGAGAGGGGTCCATGATCTCTGGGCTACTCAATGAAGACAATGGGCTCCCCAGCCTGCAAGGCTGGCATCCGTCACGACTACCACCCAATTGGGAGACGCCAGAGAGACACCCTTCTGCAAACTGGCTGACCGGAGCCACCATGCGACTGTCCCTGGCCCAGCTCAACCAAGGAAGGCGTTGTTGATAATCCAGCGACATCGGTGACCATCTGCTCAAAAGGAAATTCTGAAAAGGCCATCGAGTCTCGCAAAATCAGCATACCCCGTGCTGCAAAGGCCTGCCGCCAAACACCATTTCCCGCATCGGGAACAGTGTTTTACCGCCTCCGCTGCCATCGCCCTCCCCCGAACAGGAACCCACAGGACTTACCCCGGACCGGGAAAGCGCGGGAACTGACAGCTGAGCCGAAGGAAAAAAAAAATCTCCAACTCCACTTCGAGGCAGGCTCAGACAAGCAGGCAACAGAAAACAGGACTTGGACAGCAGTAACACAAACCTGCTCTCAGCAAAAACACACTTCCCTGTGCTTCTCCGGAGGCAGAAACAAACAGGGAAGGAAAGGAACAGCAAAAGCCTGTTCAGAGGGAACTTGAGGTGCAGCAGGGACCCAGCAACTGTGTATGCTGCCAAAGGGGATACCACCAGTCCGCCACCCCTGGCTCAAGCTGGCCACCGGCCCAGGAGCACCCTCAGAGGCCTTGGGCCCAGGAGCTGGAGAAAAAGCCATCCACCACCTGCTGAGAT